>NC_056729.1:635758760-635851260 GCF_019279795.1 Protopterus annectens | reverse complement strand
ATACAATGCATACAACAACAGTACTCACACTCTCTTTTTGTAGTTCTGGAAACTCATACAAATATGTAGCTGGCCTGAGTGTGCAAGTCCTCTTGTAAGATGTATTGCTACATGCTGTCTGTAACACTGCTGACAACACACAGAAAGGATGTCCACATATGGTGGACATACAGGAAAGGTAAAGGGACCATGCCCACATGATGTAGGGATTTATAGTAGTGGTTTGCAATAACAGTGGTAATTGGAAGTACTACACAGCATGCTGCATGCAGGTAGCAAGTGGCGGACACTGACTGATGCAGAGGCCATCACCTGATCATGTGCATCACCCACAAAAGCCATGCTGCAAACTAGGCCAAGTAGCTCAATCCATTTACTGGAGAGAGAGAGAGACACACACACAGAGAAAGAAAGAGAAAACAAACAGAAAACATACAACAGATCCTGAACCACAACAACATCAAAAAAGACAATGAAGAAAGCATGCTAAGGAGTGAAAAACAAAATTACCTCCTACAAGGATACTATCCACAACAGACCTCATCCCCACAACAGGTATGTGACGAATATATGCATGTAATGTAGCACTTCATCCATAAGACTGGGGTAGATGATGTGGAATGATATACATGTGCCATCAGGTGCTGCTGTTGTAATGATCTTCAGCTGAACAACTACTATGGACATTAGAGTCTGCCCCTGTGGGTAATGGGCTATACCCATCAACTGTGTAGAGCAGCACCGACTGACAAGATTTATGCCAATATAGTGTGTGGTGTGTAATGGAAGGGATGTATATTGTTGTGGCCAATAGCTGGTGGTGGAATTAATGCCATAATTATGGACATGTGGGTTCCAGAGCCCACCACTTGCAGGGCACTCATGTTAACATGTATTGTAGTATGCTGAAATGCCATAGATGTGTAATAAGGTTACCTGCAATCTGGCCCTATACATACCACTGTGTGTCCATATGTGGCACCTGTCTGAATGTACCCCATATATAGATATGTATATGTCTATATATATATATATATATATATATATATATATATATATATATATATATATATATTCACATGTATGCCCACATATACACAGATACCCTATGTAGACATATATATAAACACATATATACAACATAATATATATCTACACATATATAGATACATATCTATATGTGCATGTCTAGATATATACAAACACACACACACATATATGTATGTAAATGCATGTCTCCTATATTATTACCACAGTGCTGCTTGCGATTTGCAAGGGAACAGCACACATAGCAATACACACAGATATATACAGCTGTAAGTGTTTTCAACATGGACGGGTATGTCACATGTGAACCTCTTGTTGGGACCACATTGCCCTTGTCTGTGAAGTAGGAAATGGGAATATGGGGAAGTATGGCAGGTTTATTTGTGAAGGTGGTCCGGGTTGGTAGATATAGAGGACAGCCTACAGGGGTGGTATATGTCACATGTGGTGGGTAAACACCCTGGATGGTGTGTGTGTGGTCTGGAATGTGGAAGCCTCATGGGCCCCCATATGGAAACAATGGGAACAAGCCTCCCACTCATTGCTACCCACAACAGCAGTCCATGGCCCTGAAGGTGCCTGGCCTGAAGGTTGAGCAGGAGGAGCATGTGGACCCTGTGAATGTGTACTGGGTGCCTCAAAGTGATGTAGCACATCCCACATGTGTCTGTGGAGCCCGCTATGAAACAGGCCCTGGACCTGACCTCGTGCGACAGGATCATGTCTGTGTGTGCCCCCGGAGGGGGACAACATCCCCTGAGGTGGTTCCACCTGAAGGTAGTGCTGGACCAGTACATGAGGAGGCCCCAGGGTGGGTCCCACATGTGATGTGGCCTGGTAACATGGCCAGATGAGGTTGGAGAGGTGGTTCTGCTGGGAACTATTCCCTAAACATGCTATTGTTTCACTATTATAGAACATATGTGGGTAGTAATAGTCTACACAATCCCGGAACATGTCCAACAGCATGCATAGATATCCCAATAACACAGAATGTCAGATGTGCAGAAATCACATAGCAAGCATGCCACATGCATGTATGAAACCATAGTGGTCCTGACAATGGCATGCAGGTGAATAGTGCATAACAGGCCAGCAATGGTAGTGTCCACACAGGGAACATGGCTACAAACACATAGCACAAAGTGTGGTACAATACAATATATGTCCCACTGGTAGGTAAGCTGTAGCCATACCTATTGAGTTCAGTGAACAGTTTGTTGTCACTGATATGGTGGGGGTGTGACAGAGATGTGTATTAAGAACTATGGTAACCTTGCTGTATAAGTTGCTCAGACCTGTTTCCATCTTTATGTATTTCAGGCAAGATGTCACATGGACACCTACCTGCTTATTCAGTGGCTGAAAATGATACATTGCTGAAGTACCTCATACAGCCCTACCCTGTCCTGTTTGGCCGGGCCACCCATGAGCAACAGAAGTGGACCGCCCTGTGGAACAACCTAGTCCACAGGGTCAGTGATGTCAGACTGCATAAAAGCAGTTATGAGCAGGTCCAGCATCATTGTTCTGACCTGCTTTGCAATGCCCATCAGCATGCTGCTGCAGTCAGGGGAGATCACCTTGCAACAGGGCAGGGGGTCATTCCATCCATCCCCCCGACACGTGTTGAGGAGCTCCTCATCAGCTTCGTGGCACCTGCCCGTCCACACAGCCAACAACTGCCAGACACCATTGTGGAGGTGGGTGCTACCCACACATTGGTTGAGGACCATGCAGATAAGTCCACAGTGCACATCAGTAGACCACTGTTGCATGTGCATCTGCACAGGTAGATCATGCATATCTGACATGTCATATATATAGTTTGTTGCTGCATGGTAGCAATAAACAGATGTACATAAATGGTAGTATTGTGGACTTGTACTGTTGATGTACTGTAATGCTGCACCAACACTGTAGCAATGGCACAGCTGTGGCCACTGACATCGCATCTCTCATACTCTTATGTAGGTCCCTCCGGTATACCACCAAGGCAGCAGCCTGTAGCTGGGGAGTGTGGTTTATGTTGATGATTGCCAATACACCGGGCATGTAATGGCTATGGTATATTCCATGCACACATCTAACACACCTACCCATAATGCATGCTGTACATGTTCATGTATTGTTGCTGCTAAATTTACTGCATCACAGTGATGACCATGATGGGGTATTGGAAGGGTATGTCAGACACCTGCAAAATAACTAACATCCTGTCATTGCGAAATG
Source organism: Protopterus annectens (assembly GCF_019279795.1). Lineage (NCBI taxonomy): Eukaryota > Metazoa > Chordata > Ceratodontiformes > Protopteridae > Protopterus > Protopterus annectens. Next base: position 635,847,981 of record NC_056729.1, on the reverse strand, counting down.
TGACCACAGGGATTAACATAATGGTGGGACACATGGCCTAAAGTAGGGACAAATGTGTGAAACATCACCCTTAAACAGTGCAACAACAGTGTATATACCAGTATTACAATAGCAACTGTTACAGATGTACACTATGGCATAATGTATTACTGTGGTCCACATTATTAGCTGGGACTAGGGAGTAAAATGTGGTGTTCAGTGTATAGGACACTGGAAACTGACACATGTGTAGGCTATACTTGTCAAGTATCTGCAAAAAGGCTGAAGGTGGGGAGGGGGTGTCAGCATGACACACCAGTGCACTGCAGCAGGGATCCTATGGATGCTAAGAATGGCTGTATCTGCACACAGTCAGCTTCAGGAACTGAACTATGAAGAGATTATCATATATCTAGGCTTAAGTGATATTATTTCATTGTTTTAATGAATGTTTGTATATGTTAGAAAATTTATTAACAAAAAGGGTTCGTGGTGTAAAATATTAAATATTAAAATATTTAAATATTAGAACATTAAGTTAATTAGTTATGTTACGTATTACAATTTTTCTGTGTTGATTTTATTGTGAAAGTTTGTATTTTAGTGATACTGGCCAGTAATATCTTTTAATTGATGTCAGCTGATGCTTTTAACAGTATTTAAAGATGGCATTTTAAGATTACTTGTATTGTTCTGAGGAAGTCTACTGACGTCAGTAGACGAAAAGCGCTTCAACTTGGATTAAAGTGTTTGTGTCAGCCGTTGGATCTACTTGACTTGAATTACTTGTGGATTTATTGTTGGATTTGGACTGTTACAATCTTTTGGTGGTTTCTACAGTCTACTACTTGGTGTGCTGTTTTGTAATTTCTCAGTTCTTGTTTTTTGTGCAACGAGTTTTATGGCGTCAGGCGCACTGAGAAGTGAGGGTAGTTTCTCACCTGAATCAACACCTAACATACTTAGGGGCTGCGATAGTGCTGCGGAAGCAGCACCAGCTAGAACTAATAACGGTTTGGCACATGACACTTTCTTTGACTCTTTGTTTTTGCGCATGGATTCTCTGTGCGCAAGACTTGATAAAATAGATTCGCAGCAACAAGAAATGAAGAACTTGTTTGCTGTGTTACACGAACCCTTGTCATCACCACAAATGGTAAATTCGGCGACGATTCCTGAAGTAACACCTGGTAACCTGGATCGTATCAATGGAGTGGCAGTACCGCCTGGCTCTAATACTGATTTGGATCTTCCGACAACATCCGTTAACGGAGCGAATACAGGAGAGATAAGTAACTCTGTCGGAAGAAACACTATAGTGGGTACCTCTTTACATGCTAATAATGTTTCCTTGCCTCTGCCACTAGATAGATCTAACGATGTGTCAGTCCGAGAACAAACAAACGTGACTGAAAATTTGAATGTAAATGGGTTTCCTGGAATTAATCGCTGGTTGGCGGAAACCTTTTCTTTTCAACGGCATGTTACTAACGTGAACAGTGAGGACATGAACAGTTTTGGCAACAATTTGGAGGTAAATACACAACCAGAAATAGTTTTAAAGCTCCAAAAGTTTGATAAACTGTCAGTAAAAACGAAGAAATTACAGTTGGAAGTTGATTACTTCAATGAATGTTTGGCTTGTAATGTGATACCGAAGGGGCTGAGACACTATCAGTTCCCCACAGGTTTAGTGAATAATTCTGATTTTCATAAGGAACTACTTCAGTTATTCGAGCGGAATGGAGCTGATTTATTAAAGCTTATGGTTAAACATTATACTGTTTGGTTGAATGAGTTGAATAACAAAATCATCCTGTTGGACTCATCTATTAAAATTAATACTGAATTTGAAAGGTATAAGTTCGAATACGAACGTTGCTTTAATAGTGTTAACCAATACTTGGGGAAACTAAGGCTAAACAAAATTAAAAAACTTGAAAGGGATTGTTTGGCTTATGAAAATGGAACTGCTTACCCACAGCCGCCCAGTTCACAAGTTTGGCAACACCCTTCATTTAATGGTGTTGAGCAAACAAGAGAAGTTCAAAGAGACAATGTCCCAACCAAATCTAATGTAAGGTTTCAAAACTCCGTGGGGCTGCTTAATTCTGATCCCACTAATGACAGTGGGCCTGCTTTGAGAAGAAGTGAACGTTTGCAGAACCGTAACAACAACAACAGGACAAATACATTTAACGGTCAGCAGGCACAACCTTACAATTATAATTAGGTTTTTTACGAGGGTCACCAACAGGGGGCTATACCCAAACAAAAGAACAAAGTTTATTACAACAAAATGAGGGGCCCAAAAACAAGGTGAACTTTGAAGTGTTATCCATTGACTCTTTTTTGACTGAATGTTTGCCTTGTGAACTTAAAGTGCCTGATGTTTTAACTGATAATGAGGTGATCTCAAAAGGACAGCAACCCATGGTTCATGAAATACAAGTTGACAATTTTGACTTTGTTAATCTTGTTGATCTTGAGGGATGTGTAGCAACTGATGGTCTGGACCAAGAGATTTTTGATTATGATTTGGTTAGAGCAAATGCTGATGAGGGGTTGACCCTTGATAATCATGCTACTGTGGTAGTTGATTTAACTATGAGTGATGAAAACAATTTAGTAATGAGGAAACCTGACATCACACTGAACAGTACTGGCGATTTTAAAATTTATAATTTTTCTTCTGTGACCCTGCCTGATGATCTTATTGAATTACTAGCTAAAGGTTACACATACGTTCCTAAAAACAATATGGATTTAGTTAACACAACTATAGATATTAAACTTTTTACCAGAAAATTGAATTTTAATTTGATGATGGGAGGTTATGAAGGGAGTAATACTAAATCTAACCCTTTTTGGGTACCCAGTACATTTAATCCCCCACTTCATCCTCTTATTCAATTTTTTGAGACAATGTGTGAACTGGATTTAAGACACAAGGAGAAACATTCTACTAATTTTGTAACTAAGAACAATGAATGTGACTTGATAGAGTTTGTTCGAACTCATAATTTACGTGTGTGTAAACCAGATAAAGGAGGAGGGGCTGTCATTTTTGACCAGGAGGATTATTTAAATAGGATGACCTATTTGGTCAATAACTCATCATATCAGCTTAGTTCTAGATCTGAGACAAATAGGGCGTACTCCAGTATTAAGAGTAGTATCGAGGATATGTTCATTGAAGGCAGATTACATGAGGAATACTACCAATATATGTTAATTTTACATCCAAGATATCCTAAAATATTTGGTATACCTAAAATCCACAAGGACGTGATCCACCCGCCTATGTGCCCTTTAGTGGATAGCCGTGGATCACCTACTTACACTTGTGCGAAAGTAGTGGATTCCATTCTTAAAAAATACCTTGTGGATGAGGTACAGATTTGTAAAGATTCTTGGTCATTTTTGGATAAAATTAATACTTTAGACTTTGACTCAAACTCCAATTTTTTGACAGTGGATGTCAAAGACTTGTACACCTGTATTCCTCATTCTATAGCCACTGAATGGGTTGCAGCTATGCTCAAAAAGAAAATTCCCCTTCCATGGAAATTTCTTTAGCCATTGAATTTCTAGAAATAATTTTACACAACAACTTTTTTATTTTAGGGGACAACTTTTACCTACAGAAAGTAGGAATAGCTATGGGCTCTCCATGTGGAGCCAGTGTGGCTAATATGGTAATGGCATTTTGGGAAGCCGAATATGTCTTTAACCAATATGTGTTGATGGAGAAAATCCGATTTTACACCAGATACCTGGATGATATTTTTATAATATTTGAAGGGGATGAAATAGTTGGTGAGAACATCGTTGAAAGGTTTAACTCCTCAACAACTTTCTTAGAATTTACATCTTCTTTTAGTACTAGTGCAATTGCGTATTTGGATATTTGGTTAGAAAAGAACCTTGAATTGAAAGCTTTTGTTTCTACTATCCATAGAAAAATTACTTATTCAAATTCACTGTTACATTATTCAAGTTGTCATCCAAATTTTCAGAAGAAGTCAGTGGTTAAAGGGCAACTCGTGAGAGCAGCCCGTATAGTGAGTCTTGATGTAGATTTTAAAAATGAATGTGAACACCTGAAATCTATGTTCATATTGAGGGGTTATCCAGCTTCACTAGTGGACTCACTAATAGAAGAAGTAACCCTTAAAAGAAATACAGGAGTATTTAAACCTATACTTAACAAAACTCATTCAGTACTTGTAATGGGTGAACAACATAATGTAAATGTCTCACTAAATTCATCAGATGTAACTACCAATGTGTTACATGATAACCCATCAGTCATTAAAGAGAATCATCCTAGACTTATTTTAACGTTTAACATTGATAGCTACATGATAATTGACCTTATTAGAAAGAATTGGGATATATTTAAAACTAATACTTTATTATACAATAAACTGGGTTCTAGGCCTGAAATTACTTTTAGGAAAGGTAGCAATTTGAAAAAACTACTGGAAAAGCCTACACCCAGGTTTGTAAAAACCCCAGGAACTTTCAAATGTCAAAATTGTAATAGATGTAGTACTATTTTAGAATCTAACAGGTTTACTATTTCGGATAGAACTTATATGGTGAAATATAGGACTAATTGTAATTCACGTATGGTAGTCTATTTGGCTATGTGCCAACAATGTCCAGGGTTCTACGTAGGTAAGACCGAACGTAGACTACAGGACAGAATATATGAACACTTATACGCAATAAAGAAAGGAAGGTTAGAGAATGCACTAGCCAAACATGTCTCATTATACAAGGACCATACTTTTAAGTTTATGATAATTGATCAAATTTTGAATAATGACCAGGGTGTTCCCCTTCATTTACTATTGGAAGAGAAATAATTGATGTGGCAGATAAAATTAAACTCTTATGCATTTCCAGGTCTTAATGACCTGTGTTCAATTAGTTGCCTTTTAAAATGAAAAAGTCTGAGACGCTAATTCTTACCACTTTTATGTAATATGAAGAGATTATCATATATCTAGGCTTAAGTGATATTATTTCATTGTTTTAATGAATGTTTGTATATGTTAGAAAATTTATTAACAAAAAGGGTTCATGGTGTAAAATATTAAATATTAAAATATTTAAATATTAGAACATTAAGTTAATTAGTTATGTTACGTATTACAATTTTTCTGTGTTGATTTTATTGTGAAAGTTTGTATTTTAGTGATACTGGCCAGTAATATCTTTTAATTGATGTCAGCTGATGCTTTTAACAGTATTTAAAGATGGCATTTTAAGATTACTTGTATTGTTCTGAGGAAGTCTACTGACGTCAGTAGACGAAAAGCGCTTCAACTTGGATTAAAGTGTTTGTGTCAGCCGTTGGATCTACTTGACTTGAATTACTTGTGGATTTATTGGTGGATTTGGACTGTTACAATCTTTTGGTGGTTTCTACAGTCTACTACTTGGTGTGCTGTTTTGTAATTTCTCAGTTCTTGTTTTTTGTGCAACGAGCTTCAGGAACTGTGGCAGACATAACCCTACCTCCACAGCAATAGTGATGGCAGTGTGTGAACACCAAGGGATGTGCATGAGTAGACCTTGCAGTCATGCAGATTTGAGGGACATGTGTTGGGCAGACTGACCATACACTGGCAAATGCAGATGTCTCATGCTAGTATACCCCTGCCAGGAATAGTGACTGCTATAGTACACATAACAATAGGTGCAAAAAAAATCATGATAAGGGTTTTCACACATATGCACACACTGATTGTATGCATCTTGGTCAGCATCCGCACACCAAACACATTTTGTAGACCCTGCATGTGAATGTACAGGGCATATTTCATATATCAGGCACATGTACTGTTAATATATGTAGTGATGTGGTCACATGGCAGATCAAGGAAGGGTGAGTCATATCAATAAGGGTGTGTATGCTCCCCATAGTCACATAACTGACACAGTGCTACACATTCAGCAATGGGTTTTACACCTGTGAGGTTTGGTGCACAATGCATGGCAGGATGCAGAACAGGTGCACAGCAATACTGTGTACATGGGTGCAGTGGTATCCAGGGAAGGGGCATCACCTACTAACACAGCCCATGCATCACACACACACATGTATACTGTTGCTAGCATGGATTTACTAATGCTGCACTGCATGCTGTTGTGTATCATATGTTATGCATGGTGACAGATGGGTTATGGGAGGACTGTGTGTACTATCTTTGTGCAACCTCACCTGTATGTGTGTGTGTGTGTGTGTGTGTGTGTGTGTGTGTGTGTGTGTGTGGGGTCATTTGGTCTATAGGTTCACTCTGGTGAAGTGGAGGGAGGTTGATGCATGTAGGATGTGTGTATACAGTTGTATGTGTGTTTGTGTAGGTGTCCATGTATGCCCATATGTGATTGTGGGGTTCTTCATATGGCAGTACTTCCCTTTGGGATCGTGCAGTACATGGACATGGACTGACATATGACACACCAGGAATACTTGTCTGATATGTACTCAGAGGGAAGATGATAGTATAAATAAGGTCTGTAGTATGCAACATGCATTGGGAGGGAAAGTAGACACCAGATATACCCTTAATACCGCATTAAGCAGGGAGGTGACTGACAACCTATGTATGCAGCACTACAGATGCATTGGGAAATTACTAGACAACACCAGGGAGTGTATATATATATTACAGTTGTCACATGAAAGTTGATTGAGCAGCATATCTGGCATTTACTGAGCAATAGTTACATATGACACTACAGTGTGTGACATTATGGAGTGAACGTAGTAGCCCATCACATATAGGGGCCATGCTCACGATGTCTGGATATACCCAGGGTGAACAGTGGATGACAGCAGTGAGGTCTTGTAAAAACCACTCCACTCAGGTCAAGGAGGTAATGGAGTAACAGGTCTTGTGTTGTGATCACTTGTCTAGGTATTTGGAGGAATGATACATTTATTAGTGGTATTAATGAGTGTATGTTACCAAGTGTGATGCAGGATGGGGAACTTATGGGAATAAACGTGGGACTGTCTGTAAATGCATGGACAGGTAGGTATTAAAGTGGAATGTGTGTGTGTGTGTGTGTGTGTGTGTGTGTGTGTGTGTGTGTGTGTGTGTGTGTGTGTGTGTGTGTGTGTGTACTGTTTTGCAATGCTGTACAGGTCTTAAAGTGCATTCCTTGTTTTCCACCATAGGAGGCGAGGTGGGTCAGGGTCCCTCCTGCATGCAATCTGATGTTGGTGTCCATACAGACACCGAAGATGATGATAGTACTGTTGAGGCACAGGTGGTGGGTGCCAGGGACCAAAACATACCCCTCTTAGCCACCCCAGCCCCGCACACAGTTTCAGTGCCTATACATACCCCATCACCAGTGGCCATAGCGGAGGGACAGTTGGCGGTTGGTGGCAGTGCACAGGGGAGTGTGGTATCCATGCCTACTGTGTCTGGTCACAGCAGGCATAGCCAGAAGTCCAGCAGGGCACCACATAGGTAGATGTCCCAGGGTGCTTGTGGTATGGCCACTGGTCATCATGCCCCTGGCAGAAGCTCCACAACAGGTACCACCAGGTACATGTTTCAGGTTGTCATAGGGGTGCAGGCATGTATGGAACTGTACACCAGACATGGCCTGAGGCTGCAGAGGGCTGCTCTCACATCTGCAGGCAACAACTTCCATGAACTGTCTGGTGCCCTCCATGCTCAAACGAGGTCATGGATAGATGGTTTGATGAGATGATGGGCCTCATCGATTGTGGTTTGCCAGTGCTTGAACATGTGGTGGGAGTGTGGTGATGGCCGCCTGGACGTAGACCAGCAACACCAACAGCTGGTAGTCAATGTGGATGTGCTAGGACACCAAGGCACTCCTGTAGTGGCAGTACCAGCCTCAGCACTGCGGGGGGATGCTGTCCACACCACACCACACCACAGCAGGCCACAAGCACATGGTCTTGGCCAGTCCCAGGAGTGACCTGGTTCCAGCAGACATCTGTCATCATCAGGAGAGAGTAGCACATTGAGGCCTGTACCTGGACGTGCCCATGGAACCCATGGCAGGCACAGTCCATGTATCCATGGCCGGAGGCTGTGAACTGCACACCTTGTCATGTATGGTCTGCAGCTGTCCATAAACACCTGTATAGGGCAGCCACATGGCAGAACTGTGTGTATTCATACCCACACACTATACAAACACACCTAGGGCAACCACATACCTACACACACCACATCACCATGCCCAGTTCAACTCATTACACCCCTCACCCACACACATGGTGTCAAATGTATGGCTCACCTTCGGCCTCTGGCAAACCAAGGATACACCCTGTGCATATGATGATAACTGTGCCATATTCCTATCATCCATAATATTGATGCAGGGACAGGCTAATATGGTTCTGATGCACATGGTGACTGTACTACAGTATACCAATGTACTGCAGTGTAACATGTTGTCAGGAGTAATGTTTAATGCATATATGTCAGGTACTGTAGCCATCCAGCACTGATGCATTATAGCCATTAGTGACACTGGTTGATTGTGGTCTCCACAATGTTATCCATTTGTGTTATAGGTGTACATATGTCTGCAGGAGGATGGTCTGCAGTCATATTCCACAAGGGGTATGGCACTGTGGTGACACCATGGCTGTGACATATCCGGGGTACAGTTGAACACATGCCACAGGTTTGTGTAACAGTTATTGTCTGTGCCACATGGACAGGTGACACACTGGGATGTGTATAATCTGCAACCTGATGTAGACCCATCCACATACATGCACACTCTTACTTGGCAACACTGGGACTAGACCCCTACCTAGGTATGCAGTGCTACTGAACTGTGTGGCTTTTATTGCACAAACCACACACTGTTTAGGGTGAGGTGTGTTCCAGGTAACATGTTACGTGCTGAACATTCCCAGACATGTACAGTATGGTAATGTGGGATGTAATAGTGTGACATACCATCATATACACATTAAAAGACACATAACAGACAGACACACATCCGAGAGACCAGGACCTATCGGTGCTAACTAACTTGTCCATGTGTCCAATGTGTTACAGGTAGGCTGCACACAGCACATGCATAACAGGGCTGGATTGTGGTATCAGTTACTTGTATGGTTGGTGGTGACAGTTCATAGGTTCATAGGTTCATAGGTTCATACTAGCACTCTTGCAAGGGGCAGCCTAGCCTATAGTTATGTGGCTTTGGCTTTTCACCACTTTTTAGTTTAAAAAAACTATATATCATTCATTTCATTGTGCCTCTGTCAAGCAGTGACACTGACTGAATCCTGGGGTGGGGTATATCTGCAATCTCCCATCCATTTCCTCTTCTCCAAGGCCAGAGAGGTGGAAGCTCCTCCCATGTACCGGGATTTTGTTCCACAGCATAGGGAGTCTCTGGGTGATGAATCTGTGGTCACCATAATTTGGCACATGGGACATATACTGGGTGTATCATGGTGTAATGACAGTGTACACAGCACCCACATCCCCCAGTGGATATTGTACTCCCTGGAACCCATGGTGACACTCTGACATACCCACCATCACACATTGCCCATGACTGCGATATAACCCATCGTATATCACAACAGTGGTACTACAGGGATATGCATGTAATGCACATGTCACAGGCCTAGTAGGGTGCTGCGTTGTCATGCTTCACCTATGGGCAGCAACAACATTATCTGTACTACTGTGTGGCAATGCATATTGTAATAGGAATATGTGGCCTTGGAATGCTGCACCCTACAGATATACAGACATGCACACATACACACTTGTCAGAACTCAATGGGTATCCCATGCCTCTTGACCCATTTGCACAACACTGTTGTGCTGGTTCTGCAAGGCTCATGTAGCCGGTAGGGAGAGGAGCATAACAGGGTACATGTCCAATACAGCAGCAGCCACATATGACTATGGCAATGGGTGTTGTGGTGGTTGTGAAGGCCCTCATGGAATTCCCAACTACATGTGTAGTAACACACAGAAACTGCTATCCTCAGTAATGCACACATGCACATGTGTCAGTGCTGGGGTGCATCACTGCAGGTGGTCATAGCTGTGTACCTGGCTATTGTCCATGGAGAGATGAGTTGTGTAAGGGATGTGTGTACAGTGGTATCATGCCACCTGCTATGTGCCAGCAGGCAACCTATCAACAGACACCACTGTGATGACCCTCAGGGTGAGAGAGGCATGCATCAGCCAATCCTCTGGGTGCCTCCTGCACATGGCCACTGAGATGATCCAGTTGACATGTATGCAACATGTATTACAACACATGGTTTGTGTCTGTGATGGAGACCTGTACCCAAGCATGTTCTGTTGACTGTAGTAGTGTAGTGGAGGTACCCATGGCATGTGGTGCATACAGGGTGTTGTCTCCTATATGTGCCATTTATTACACTTCTGGGCAGACATATCAGTGTCAATCAAGCATAGGTTGCCTGTATGTATCCCAGTTGGATACCTGCCATCTGCACATCTGTAAAGGGACTGACAGTCATCAGCTTGGCAAATAGCTATGCAGTAGGATGAATGTGTCGACAGATAGACGTTTGACAATATGTATGCCATTACTACATGTTGGAAGCCCTCAATAACATGTGCTGTACAGACGGTAGTCTACAGTTACATTCTACATTTCAGATCATTATCCAGTAGAGGCATATATACTGTGACACAGCTCACACACCAGGAACATGACAGGGAGGCCTCAGAGTCCAGCTATGCCTGCAGGTGTGCTTGTCAGTACTACATTTAGCACTCTACTCTTGCCTGGGAAAGCACTGCCAACAGTAGTACCGCCATGATGCACTACATGCCAGTTTGACAGAATATACCCTGGGTTATTACCCCTGTATGTAACACATTCACACAGATAACAGTGCTGTACAGGTCTCATATACTTGTGTGTCCCAGACATGGCACTCACACCCCTTGCTACTGTCATGACAGCACATAGATGCATGTATTGTACATGGCATTACATACACTTATTACAGATGTCATTACCCTGCTATGTTATCAGACTGAGTGGTGAGAACTGGTTACCAAGACTAAACCATGCTTAGCAGGTGTCGGCATTGCTGCAATATAACAGATAAGCAGAGTTGCACACTGGTAAGCGGATACATTTAACTGTACCTTAGCACCACTTAGCTTCACACAAACCCGCGCAAACACACTTAAAGCTGCTCAAAACTGCCTTCCCCAATCTGTATCCAGCAGCCCTTGTTCTGCCCAGCAACAAAATAAACAGCCCTTGCAGGTCTTGAACACATGACCCTGTACACTAGAGTCACAACTGTTAAGCACTACACCATGGGCACTGTGAAAACAGCTGTTGTTTTCCAATATATCTGTCAATACACATATTGATTATTATTGAACAATTGCTTTTACTTCCACAATTGTGTAGTACTTGTTATTGATATTACTGTTGCATCACATATGTTGTTATATCATAATGTACACATATCAGATACATATGGTGAGATACATCTGAGAAGGTATGCACAACCATGATGCTTACACATGACAGGAATATGGATATATATACATATACATATGTTGATATATATATATATATATATATATATATATATATATATATATATATATATATATATATACATGAACATACACATGTATATTCATCCATATGTCTGTCTACACATCTGTATAGTGCATCATATATATGGCCATGTGTAGATTTCTTTGTATATATATATATATATATATATATATATATATATATATATACATACACATATATGTGTCTATATATATATATATATATATATATATATATATAAAAATGTATATATATATATATATATATATATATATATATATATATATATATATATATGTATGCACATCCTATGTGTACAGATATACCTATGTATGTAGATATATATGTAGATATCTATAACTATATGTACAAATATATATATCTATTCAGATATACCTATTTATGTCGATACATATGTAAATATCCATAAGTATATGCGCATATGTATCTATACCTGTATATGTGTAGACATATATTGCTGTGTATATGTATATATTTCAGTGTTTATATGTATATATGTACATATATATATATATATATATATATATATATATATATATATACATATATATCCATATATGTATATCAATATGTATATGTGTATATATTTATATAGATATATGGATAAATATATATACATATATGTGTACCATATGTCCAGAACATTAAGTGGAGTCCTACCTCAGCACCAATAGTCCCAACTTCTTAGTGCAAGAGGGTGTCATGTATGTATTGCAGGTATATATGTAGACTGTTGCTACTGTAATAGGGGTTGTTTTAACAGACATGTTGTGTGTGGGAGGTCACATCTGTTTTTGACATGTGCGCCATTGGCTACTGACAGACATCCTAAGGACATCATAGTACAGTACCACTGCTAGCACAGTAATGATCTTGTCGACTACAGCAGAGATATGACCAATATATGTGGACAGTCTGGCACTCTGTGGTCAGTCCAGACGTGTACACATATCCCCTTCATGCGAGGCATGTGAACCACACCTCCCAATGTGGATGTTAATAGCCATGTACATGGGTATATCACGTAAATACTGGACTACATATATCCACACAGATTATGCATGCACACACGCCAGTCTGTCCTGATACATGATACCTAGTGATGCAGGGGTTACATGGCCACATACTACCCAGTAGTTAGTGACATACATCTGTACAGAATCCCACTGCTTTGTCAGAAATACACAACAGTTATGGTGGCCTGGCAGCAGTATGTCTTGCAAATAACTGGAAATAACAGCACACTGGGTAATTATACCAGGCTGCTAGGCATGTCACAAAGCACTGTGCAAACTACAGACAGACTGCCACAATACTGGACTACACTTTGTATGGGGGAATACACATGTACCTGCGATTATAGCAGGCTCTCCATGCATGTCACAGCACAGAGTAACAGACACCTGTGAGAAAGTGCATACCCACAACCAATGTAAACACAGCCACACCCACATATGGTACACAAGCTTAATATGACACGATATGGACTGTCTGATAAACACCATCCTCACATGTGCCACTCACACACTAACCCTACATAAACTGTGTTATGGCACTGTGTGGCCCGATGGCTGTCTGTGGTATGGGACACGTGTGTGTCTGGCCCTACAGACATGTGAGCCAATAGGGTAGCATACACTGGAGCAGCATGCAACATCAGATAGAACAGGACCAAGAACAATGGCATCTACCACAGTCTGTGCATAGTCCAAGGTACGTATGCGCAATACACATACTGTCGACAATCATCCTAATTACACAAACCCCAGTACTGTACATGCAACTGTAAAATGGCCAAGTTATGTCCTCAGAAACAACCCCTACTAAACATAACATGTCTAGCAGTCAGATAAACTGACTGGCTTATTATCGGGTATGATGTCAATAAATAATGGTGTACAGAACATATGCACCTCTTACTGCATGACATATGTACAAAGGTTGACAGACTTGTGGCTGGAGCTACAAACACTGCCCCAATATTGGCATGTTGCTGTGATAACCTCATACATTTACTGTTGTTCCAGGGTTTGTTGTGACATATGTCCTATGAGGGATTTGAAGTCAGTAACTCTCATGGCTGCCACCATGTACTGACTGCAGTCCTCACACTATGCTTCTGCAGTTCTCAGATAGGTGTTCTGTGAGTAACACAAAAAACAAAAGGCTCCACACACAACCCAGTCTGCAGATGACCCTACAGATGGGAGTTTCCTCAAAAACATAGCACTGCCATGACAGGTATTAAAACATGTAGACCAGCCATATCCACACACACCCTGTTAAAACGACATTACTCCAAATGCAGAATAGCAACACTTACTTTCTGTAGTCATGTCAGGCACACCCCCCTCCTGTCTGTTGGCCTGTTTCCACAGTGTATGTTGTTAGAGGTAAATCCCACAACCATCTGTGATGCTGATTGCCAAACACCAGATCTAGATTCACAGTGAATGTAAAGGCCCAACACCAACATGATGTTCCTAGATATTGGTGTGTGTTTCCATGCAATTGGCTATGGGAATGTTACCACAGCTGTTCGACATGCAGTCTGCTAGAAGAGGTCTGCAAATCATGCAGAGGCCATCAGCTGATCATGAGCATCACTTACAAAACACAAGCTGCCTAAGCAAAGCAGGTGTACTTCTCCACATCCATCAGAAAGGGAGTGAGAGAGACAGACAGAGACAAAGTAAGTCAGGGAGGGGATGGGAGAGTAAAACCTAAGCATGTTTGTGTCACACACCTACCAGTATGGTTTTTCAAACCGCTGACTGACTATGTATTTCTATCACATGTCTATGCAGGTATTGCATGCGCCACATAGTGTACATGTTGAGGAGCTGTCCAATTGTATATGTGATGGCGAGTGACATCTGCAACAGTGATATTGTAGTGATATGGTAGGTGTAGTACACGTGCCTGTCCACATGAGCAGGTGTCAGTGTCAACACAGCCACACTTTGTCAGGGACTCACACACATTGACACACTTGACAGGGTCAGGAATACACTTCCTGACTAGTTTGTTTCTCACAATACAGTAACGCACAGGTATCACATGCACCACAGGAGTTATCTGGAGGTTATATGGGCAAAGGTTATGTGAAGGTGTCAGACAACAGACAGCATGCTTCAGTATGCCAATGGGAGTTGTAGTGAGTGTGAATGTGGTCAAAAGCATCATACACCACACACACAGACACAGGGTGCCAATACTGACATGCATGGGTGCATTGCTTCATGGTGTGTAGTGGTTGATTGTACCAGAAGACAATACAAGGCTAGGTGAAGGGTATACATTGGCATCAGGCCACACGACAATAGTCTGCAGTGTGGCTCAGGGGTGTAGTGTCTGGATTGACCTACACAGGTGGGTATTGTATTCACTATCCAGTCACTTGGGTTACTGTTATGTGTGGCCAGTGCTGTGCAATGCTTGCCATGTATGTGTTCTTTAGTCCATGACATGGATGGTGTCTGGGATGTGCACACATCCCACTTGCATGTACAGTGACATGTGGAACTGTACCCGGGGTGCCTGGCCCATGTTGTGTACACAGAATTTTATCATCAAATGTGCCAGTCCTGACCTCATGTGGCAGGAACCAGTGATGGACAGCAGGTTGACCCTGCACCTACACTGATAGCATGATACAGATATTCCCTGGTGTCAGTGGCATCTGTCCAAACAGGGCATGTGTTTAAGGCATGGAATGTCCTTTGTGGGTCACATTTGATGGCACCACAGTTGTTGCAAGGGTCCAGTCGGGAACATAGTGAAGGTGCACTGTCTGCATGTACATGCCTATTGTACTGATGGACAGGGTGCCATGCCCCCTGTAGTCTACTGCAATCACACCATGGTTGCTATCTGTGGGTAAATTTCAGGGTACTACCAACATAGTGGTTGTTGCCAAGGCAAGTGTGCTTGTGTATGAGACATGGGTTGAGAGTGTTCTCTGGGTAATACAAGGGTTGCTTACTTTGTTCTCCAGGCCTTGATGTCACATGTAGGGATATGGATTGACACCCCAGCCTCTCGGCTATTTGACATCTGTTGTCCTTGTAAGGTGGACATTATGTCATATAATAAGGCTACCATATAAGAGATTTGCAAAACCCACTCAACAATGAGTCCAGTTGTTACACACTCACAGCCATCTCCACACAGGATATGAATGGCAGACACAGACACACACAGTTGTCCTGTCTGGGATTAGAATTCCTATCTAACTAGTTTATCACACAATAGCATTACGCAGTTATAGGACGCTCCACGGAGATTATTAGACTACGTCTTCCTCAAAGGTGAATTTCACTGGAAATTATATCAGCAGGCTTGCCAAAGAAGGTCAGTGGAGGTTTTAGTGACTGTAAATGGCCTCAAAAGCATTGCACTCTACACAGACAAAGAGAAACACACACACTTGCCATGTCTGGAAATAGAACCCCTACCAAGCTACTATATCACACTACAGCATTATGCTGTTATAGGATGCATCACAAAGATTATTGGAGTACTCCTTCCCCAAAGGTGTATTTCACTGGGAATGACATCAGCAGGCTTGCCAAAGAAGGTCAATGGAGGTTGTAGTGACTATGAATGGCCTCAAAAGCATTGCACCCTACACAGACAAAGAAAAATACACACAAACATGCACACTTGTCATGTCTGGGAATAAAACCACTACCAAGCTACTATATCACACTACAGCGTTATGCTGTTATAGGATGCACCACAGAAATTATTGTAATACTCCTTTCCCAAAGGTGTATTTCACTAGGAATGACATCAGCAGGCTTGCCTAAGAAGGTCAATGGAGGTTGTAGTGACTGTAAATGGCCTCAAAAGCATTGCACCCTACACAGACAAAGAAAAAACACACACAAACATCCACACTTGCCATGTCTGGGAATAGAACCCCTACCAAGCTACTATATCACACTACAGCATTATGCTGTTATAGGATGCACCACAGAGATTAGTGGAGCACTTCTTCCCCAAAGATGTATTTCACTGAGAATGACATCAGCAGGCTTGCCAAAGAAGGTCACTGGAGGTTGTAGTTCATACGTTCATAGGTTCATAGGTTGGTACTAGGCTATCAGCCCTAGGGCCTATGCAAGCCTAGCCATAACAATTCCCTGGATATTTCTTCCCACAATATTTACTTCTCTGGACACCTGTCTAGCAGGGTGACTGACATGATCCCCGGGATGAATTTCCTATCTCCTATCCAATCATCAAGGTTCCTTTTGAAGAAGGCTCAAAAGCATTGCACCCTACACAGACAAAGAAAAACACACACAAACATCCACACTTGCCATGTCTGGGAATAGAACCCCTACCAAGCTACTATATCACATGACAGCATTATGCTGTGATAGGATGCACCACAGAGATTATTGGAATACTCCTTCCCCAAAGGTGTATTTCACTGGGAATGACATCAGCAGGCTTGCCAAAGAAGGTCAATGGAGGTTGTAGCAACTGTGAATGGCCTCAAAAGCATTGCACCCTACACAGACAAAGAAAGATACACACAAATATCCACACTTGCCATGTCTGGGAATAGAACCCCT
Source organism: Protopterus annectens (assembly GCF_019279795.1). NCBI lineage: Eukaryota > Metazoa > Chordata > Ceratodontiformes > Protopteridae > Protopterus > Protopterus annectens. The sequence continues at coordinate 635,830,792 of NC_056729.1, read as the reverse complement.
ACCGAACCACTATTTCATACTGCAGCATTATGCTGTTACAGGGCACACCACGGAGATCACTGGAGTGCACCTTCCCCAAAGGTATATTTCAATGGGAATGACATCAGCAGGCTTGCAAAAGTAGGTCAGTGGAGGTTGTAGTGACTGTGAACGGCCTCAAAAACATTGCACCCTACACAGGCAAACAAAAACATACTCACAAACACTTGCCACGTCTGGGAATAGAACCCCTGCCAAACCACTATATCACACTGTTATAAGATGCACCATGGAGATTACTGGAGTACTTCTTCCCCAAAAGTGTATTTCACTGGGAATGACATCAGCAGGCTTGCCAAAGTAGGTCACTGGAGGTTGTAGTGACTGTGAATGGCCTCAAAAACATTGCACCCTACACAGACAAACAAACACACACACAAACATCCACACTTGCCATGTCTTGGAACAGAACCCCTACCAAACTACTACATCACACTACAGCATTATGCTGTTATAGGACACTCCATGGAGGTTATTGTGCTATTCCTTCCCCAAATGTGTATTTCAAAGTGAATGACATCAGCAGGCTTGCCAAAGTAGGGCATTTGAATTGTCGTGAGTGTGACTAGCCTAAAATGCTTTGCTCCTTACACATACAGAGACACACACAAACACACACAGTTGCCATGTTTGGGATTAGAACTCCTACCTAACTAATTTATTACACTACAGCATTATGCAGTTATAGGATGTGACATGGAGATTATTGGGCTACTTCTTTCCCAAAGGTGTATTTCAAAGTGAAGGAAATCAGCAGGCTTGCCAAAGTAGGGCATTTGAATTGTAGTGAGTGTGACTAGCCTAAAAAGCATTGCTCCCTACACAGACAGAAACACACACACACACACACACACACACACACACACACACACACACACACACACACACACACACACACACACACACACATACACAGTTGACATGTCTGACATTAGAACTCCTACCTAACTAGTTTATCACACTACTGCATTACACAGTCCTAGGATGCACCACTGAAATTACTGGGCTACTTCTGTCCCAAAGGTGTATTTCATAGGTTCATAGGTTCATATGTTGGTACTAGGCTATCGGCCCTAGGGCCTATACATGCCTAGCCATAACAATTCCCTGGATATTTCTTCCCACAATATTTCTTCTCTGGACTCCTGTCTAGCAGGGTGACTGACATGATCCCCGGAATGAATTTCCTATCTCCCATCCAGTCATCAAGGTTCCTTTTGAAGAGGGTCAAGGAAGCGCTCTGCTTGACATGTATGGGCAGTCTGTTTCAGAGTATGGGGAGTCTCTGGGTCAGGAACCTATCCCTCCAGCATGTTTTGTTCATTGTGATGGCAAGGTTTAGATCCCTGGATCGTGTAGCTCAGAGGGATTGGGATTTCTTTAAGTGGAGCATGCCCAACAGCTCAGGGTTTGACATAGCCTTGTATGTTAAGCAGAGATCACCTCTGAGTAGACGATATGCCACAGAGTATAGCTGGAGTTTTTTTAGATGGTCAGCATATGGCATCTGCTTTAGGCCTGTGATTATTTTAGTGAGGTATTTCTGTGGTCTTTCCAGCTGTTGCAGATGTCTTGTGAGGTACATACCAAATGGGGCATTATACTCTATAATGGGTCTAATGAGGGATGAGTACAGTGGGACAATGACCTCCTTTTTTCTGGATGAAAAGCCTTTAGCGATGAGTTGTGCCACATAGAAGGATTTCCTGACTGCTGTGGTGATGTGGTTATCGAAAGTGAGACCACTGTCCACTTGTGTCCCTAAGTCTCTCATCACACTTTCAATGTTTAGTGTGCTGCCACCTATGTGGTAATTCATGGGTGCATGTTTTTTCCAAAGGGGATAACTATACATTTCTTGGCATTAAGCTTGAGCCCATGGCTCTGGCACCAGGCATCTGTTTCTGTAAGGCCCTTTTGTAGAATATCCACATCATTCGGGGATTCAATAATGGCTCCCAATTTGCAGTCATATGCAAACTTTGTTAGCTAGAGTCCCTTAGTGTTGGCCTGTACTTCAGAGAAGTAGATGCCAAACAAGAGTGGTCCCAGGACTGAACCCTGAGGTACTCCACTTGTAATTTGTCTGGAGCTGGATTTGGAGTCGGCTACTTTTACAGTCTGCATTCTGTCAGTAAGCCAGTTGACAACCCATCGAATAACATAAAGATTTATGCCCAGCTTAGTAAGTTTATCTATGATAATAAAAATAAACTGACTCTCTGCAACAAACACGAATCCTGGTTCCACAACAAAAACGGCCAATGGTACGAGTAGAAATGCATGAAATTATTTAATTTTAAGTGTACAAAAAATAAAATCCACTTTTCATCAGGAATAATCTCCCAACTTCCTCAGAAAAATACATGGGCATTATTACATCAAATGTCTTATATAGTTAATTAACCAAGTCACATGATGGACAGCTTAATTAGTCCGTAGTCTTTAAAGTAATAAAGACGTGAACACTGGACAATAAACATAAAAAATAATAAATAATAAAAAATAATAAATCCTAGCTTCATAATTAAACTATAATTAAAATATTTTAAAAGGTTTTTAAACAACTGTTATTAACACGTTCCTAAATGCTAGTGAACCATAAACTAACGATGTATATAGTCATTCTTACAACTTACTGGCGATTGTTTCATACATACTGTAGGAGTTTATATGGAATGTATAAAACACATATATAAAAGAATATATATATATAATTATAAATATCCACACATATATCTAAAAGTACACTTAATCAAACCCAGTCAATTACAATAATAATAATAATAATAATAATAATAATAATAATAATAATAATAATAATAAAAGGTACAAATGGTAAAAGTAAATGTGATAACTTAAACAAGTATCACACTAATATAACTATTTTAGCAATCATTAAAAAATGTGAGTATATATATATATATATATATATATATATATATATATATTTAATTATTTAATTATTTATTGAGCCCGTATCAAGTCACTGCTGAAATAGCGTACTTTAGAGAATGTATTACCTTGAAAATTGTGCCTAAACGTCTCAGACTATGGCAGTACCCTACAGGTCTGACTGAAGGTTCCGTTTTTCATAAAGCTTTAATAACCTTGTTTGATAGGCACGGTTTAAAATTGTTGGAAGTGCTGTGCATTCACTACCAACAAACTGTGGACAGACTTATTGATGAAACGGACAAACTTGACTCTGAAATTAAGAGTGATATGTATTTTCCTAGGTACTGCTTCGATTATGATCGAATTTTTGATAGTATTGATCAGTATTTATCAAAAATTAATTCTACAAAAATCAAGAAAATTAAAAGAGACATAAAAGATTATGAGGCAGGTACAGCTTATCCAAAACCACCTAGCTCACAGTGGGGTTTTTTGGCCGACGAGAATGGCACTCAAAGTAATTCAGAAGAGTTGCAGAACCAAGGAGATGAACTTGTTAACTCTCCCATTAATAATAATGAAATTGTACTGACTCAGCATGATGTTAATTCGAGTACTAATCGTCGGAGTGGAAGGATAGCATCTAACAACAACAATAAAAATAACTCTAATCAGAACACGTTCACTAGAAACATGAACCAAATAAATTTTCGGTACTGTGCCTCGAACTTTGTAGAACCGAAAACGAGAACAACCAGGAGTGCGAACAAGACCAAACAGTAATGATGGACACTGTTTTAGCTATTGACAAAGATGTTAAATGTAAAATTTTGTATAATTCCAGTATGGACTTTAAGGTTTACAATTATTCCGATATTGACATCAGTTCAGAAATGATTGATTTATTAGCGAAGGGACATACATTTGTCCCAACAGTAGAACTTGGTGTAGCAACTACTTTAATTGATCTTAAACTTTTCATTAGGAAACAATTTAATGGTTTTAATGGGTGGTGACATGAATAATAAGTCCGACTATTATGTTTCGAGTGTGTACAACCCACCCTTACATCCTTTACTCACTTTATTTGAACAAGTTAGTGAATTGGATATTCGTAACCTTAAGAATATAGGAAATACTTCAAGACACAATAAAGACCGAACTTTAAACATCAGTAGAGATGCCAGGGAGAACTTGAAATTTCTGTGTCAAGCCCCCGTCCGCATTATGAAACCAGATAAGGGTGGGGGGTTAGCTATTATGAATATTACGGATTATAATGAAAAAATGACAGAAATTTTAGATAGCCACACATATGTAGAAGCATCTAAAAATGAGATGTATGGTGCTTATAGGAAAGTCACAGCCTTTATTGAATAACTATATATAGAGGCAATGATTGATAAATCAATGTACAATTACTTAACGCAACCTGCCCCTCGAATTCCAAGGTTGTTTGGAATTCCAAAGGTACATAAATGTATAGACAATCCACCTATGCGACCATTAGTGGATGGTAGGAACAGTATTACTTACACGTCTGCCAAAGTAGTTGATAATATTTTAAAGAAATACATAAAATTTGAAACACAAATCTCCAAGGATTCTTGGTCATTCCTGGAGAACATTGATAAACTTGAGTTTAGCGAAGATACCTTTTTTGTAACAATTGATGTGAAGGATTTATATTCATCAATCCCACATAGTGTAGGAATAGAGTGGGTCGTACAAATGTTAAAAATTTTGGATGCTCCTACACAAGAGATACAACTTGTAGGAGAACTGATTGATACAGTACTATCGTATAACCATGTCCTTTTTAATGATAAAGTATACCATCAAAAAGTTGGGGTAGCAATGGGTTCCTCCTGTGGTGCCAGCCTGGCTAACTTGGTAATGGCATACTGGGAGAGGGAATATGTGTTAAAAAATCCATTGTTTAAAGACCAAATTCAGTTCTATACCCGTTTTTTAGATTACATTTTTATTCTATTCCAGGGTACTGTGGATGAAGTAAAACAATTATTAGAAATGTTTAATTCTAGTACTGACTTTTTAAAATTTACTTCTAACCACAGTAGAAACAGGATAGTATATTTGGATGTAGAACTACATAAGAACTACAATGAAAAGATTTTTGTTTCTAAAATCTTTCGTAAAGACACCTATTCCAACATGTTTTTAAATTTCACCAGTTGTCATCCTACATACCAGAAAAAATCAGTAGTCAAAGGCCAAGTTGTTAGAGCTGCCAGGATGACTACCAAGGACACCGAGTTTGAAGATGAATGTAAATTATTAAAACTGTTCTTTAGAGAGAGGGGGTACCCAGACCATTTTGTACACGACATCATAAAGGAGGTTCAGCATAAAAGAGAGTTAGGTGTTTACACCCCAATTTTGAATAACAGTAGAGGGAGTAGACCATGGACGAGTTTAAGAACTAAAACATTTAACCCGTGTAGTTTTATTTGTATGTTTAATATGATTCATACCAAGTTGTAAACATCATTGTGAAAAATTGGGACATTTTGATGAGAGATAGTCAACTCAGAACGTTGTTTCCAACAGTACCTGGAATAACTTTTAGGCGAGGTTTCAACTTGAAGAACATACTGGAGGCTAACCCTAGACCGTTCATTAACAGGAAGGGTATGCATAAGTGCAAGATGTGTCGGATTTGTAAATATATCGACACAGGATGTAACTTCATGATAGGTAGTAATAAATATACTACCACGGGGAAATTTAATTGCAGTAGTAAACAAGTTGTTTACTTGGCGAAATGTACAACATGTCCAGCTTTCTATATAGGTAAAACTGATAGAAAGCTGGGCGAGAGGATTTATGAACATATATACTGTATAAGTAAGAAGAAATTAGAAAATGCATTGGCTAGACATTCAAGTGTGTTTGAGGGGTATGAATTTAAATTCAGAGTTCTTGATCAATTGTACAATGATGGAAGAGGTGGCCCTGAGTCACTAAAATTAGAAAAAATAGAACTACTTTGGCAACTTAGAGTGAACGCCTGTCAATACCTGGCCTTAATGAAATGTGTTCGATTATGTGTATTCTTAGACTGAAAAATTTGAATAGATAAGAAATGGAGTGTTAATAAGTGTTTGTATAATAGTGAACAACCTGATTGGCACTACATCAAAGTGTATTAGAGTATGTTAATATTAGTTGCGATATTATCAAGTTTAGTTTACATTTTTATTTAATAATTGCTTGTTATACAATTTTTCCTTTATAGTATTTATTATTTGAGCAGTGACTTGATACAGGCTCAATAAATAATTAAATAATTAAATATATATACTCACATTTTTTAATGATTGCTAAAATAGTTATATTAGTGTGATACTTGTTTAAGTTATCACATTTACTTTTACCATTTTTACCTTTTATTATTGTTATTATTATTATTATTGTAATTGACTGGGTTTGATTAAGTGTACTTTTAGATATATGTGTGGATATTTATAATTATATATATATATTCTTTTATGTATGTGTTTTATACATTCCATATAAACTCCTACAGTATGTATGAAACAATCACCGGTAAGTTGTAAGAATGACTATATACATTGTTAGTTTATGGTTCACTAGCATTTAGGAATGTGTTAATAACAGCTGTTTAAAAACCTTTTAAAATATTTTAATTATAGTTTAATTATGAAGCTAGGATTTATTATCTTTTATTATTTTTTTATTATTTATTATTTTTTATGTTTATTGTCCAGTGTTCACGTCTTTATTACTTTAAAGACTACGGACTAATTAAGCTGTCCATCATGTGACTTGGTTAATTAACTATATAAGACATTTGATGTAATAATGCCCATGTATTTTTCTGAGGAAGTTGGGAGATTATTCCTGACGAAAAGTGGATTTTATTTTTTGTACACTTAAAATTAAATAATTTCACGCATTTCTACTCGTACCATTGGCCGTTTTTGTTGTGGAACCAGGATTCGTGTTTGTTGCAGAGAGTAAGTTTATCTATGATTCCAGAGTGAGGGATGGTGTTGAAGGCCTTGCCGAGGTTCAGATAGGCTGTGTGGACCGCCTTACCCTCATCCACAGCTCTGGAGACTGATTCAAAGAAGTCAATCAGATTCAGGAGACAAGATCAGCCTTCACAAACCCAAACGGGGTAGGGTCCAGTGTTTGAAGGTTGCCAATGTCTTTGTTTATAAGTTCCATGATAATGCATTCCATGCCCTTGCAGATCAGGCTTGTCAGACTGATGAAATGGTAGTTCCCGGGATCCAAGATGGATCCCCCCTTGTGGAGTGGGATAACTGTAGCTGTGTGCCACTCAGTGGGCACAAAGCCTGAGGTGAGGCTATGAATAAACATGACACTTAGGTGAGGTGCCAGTTCATTTTGTAGCTCATGTAGTACACAGCCTGGGATATCATCTGGTCCCATGGATGCTGTATTCTTAGCTTTGGAGAGTGCGGTTTCTACCTGTGTGGCCGTGATTACCAGAATTTGACAATCTTTTGATATTGAGATGGGGCCCTTTAGTGGGTGAAGTTGGCACTAAATCGATCTGCCAGGATATTGGCAATATCCTTGGAATCAGTATATTTAATACCATTCTGTTGTAGCTCAGAGCAGATCTGAGCATTGCCATTTAGATTCTTGACATAACTATTGAATGCCTTGTGGTTGTTTTTGGAATCTTTGGCAATTTTATTTTCGTAACTAGCTTTTGAGGACTTTATGAGGGATCTTCTTACTGAGACTGGTGAGGGAGTTTTTTGCATCCTGGGATTTTCCTCTTTTATGCAACAGTTTCTTCCTTCTGTTGTATAGTTTGTTTATAGCCTCGGACCACCAGATTGGTTTCCTTTTTTTGGAATAGAGCATCTTGGTTCTATTTGGGATGGCATGATTCATGCATGAGTGAATGTGCTCGTACAGTGCCTTAGTGTAAGATTCTGCAGTCAAACTTTCAGATCCCATCTGCATGGGTGTCATGAAGTTTGTCACTTCTGACTTCAGTACCATGAAGTTGGCTTTGGAGAAGTTTTTTAAGGAGGTTTCCTTACTGGGGGGGGGGGGGTGGGATGTGGATGTCAAGGGTGATTTGCTTATGGTCAGACCTGACCAATGAGGGGGTGACCACTGGTGTGGAGCATCTATCTCCCATGTTGGTGATGACTAGGTCTAGGATATTGGAGCCCCTGGTGGGACAATGGATTAGTTGATCCAGGGCATTGGAATTTATGAATTCCAAGAACAGTTGGGAAAAGGAGTTGGTACCCGAGTAGTTTTCCCATTTACTGGCAGGGTAGTTGAAATCACCCAGTATTAGGGTGTTTGGTTGTATCTTAATATTTTCCAGTATGTTTAGAAAGGTGTAGTGAGAATATTGGGGCATGGTGGGGGATCTGTAGCAAGCTACAATTTGGATTGCAGTTTTCCCTAGTGTTAGTTGCACCTGGAGAATTTCAGATGCATTGTGTTGGGCAACTAGCCTGGAGGTGTGAATGTCCTTGGTGAATATGGACACTCTTCCAACTTTAGTGTTTTGGTCTTGGTTTTGTGGCTGAAAAGTGTGGTAAGAGTTGTAGCCTGGTATTGCAGGAGTACTCTCTGGAGCCTTAAACCAGGTCTCAGTTACTGCACAGATATGGATGTTCTCCATTTTTAGGAGTGCCTCGAGAGAGTGCATTTTAAGGTTTATGAAAAAATTACATGGAGCTGGATGAGAGAATATACTTTGCAGCATCAACTTTGCATGAGTCCCTAAGAAAAGCATGTAATTAACATTTTACAGATTTTGTTTTGTCTGGAATAAATGGTAATCTAATGCCATCTGATAGAGCAACAAGTTTTATCATACAACTGTAAAGTTTTTATCTGTTTTACTTCTCCAACATGTAATATTAGTTTTACAGTCATTTTGTCATTTTGTGAAAATGAAAAACAATTAGAAACATTCATGCTTTTTGCATACCAACATTGTCTTGCTAAGAAAGTGTTAAATCCTTTTAATAGAAATTCCATTGTTGAATCATTTTGCCTTTGGTCATCCATGTCAATTGAATACATTTAATCAGATTTACATTGTTCACTATTTTTATCATTCTTAGTTGATCTTTATGTACCCTTTTTTCCTTTGATTTTGTACACTAATTGTCCAATTTGTTCCGTTGTTTTAGCCATTCCTTGTTAATAGGATGTAAATACTTTAGCACATACAATACTTTCTCCAGTTCAGCTCTTGAGCTGACATATGCCCTGGTAACTTACCTCAGTGACATTTATCTTTCTAAACAGTTTGCTTGGTGTGGATTGGTGATTCTTAAGACAGTCAGTCTTGTTGGCTGCTGGCTGCTGCTAAATTCAAAGTATGGTTATATTTGCATTCACAGCCTGTTGCATACAGAAACTTGCAGAATAATATGATGATGAGAGAATATACTTTTTGCAGCAAACTTTAGAGAGCAGTACAACAACTTTTTTATATAAACCAAAACAGAGCCACGTTGCAGCTTAAAAGTACTGTTCCAACTTTACTTCTCATATAGTAAGAAAAACATATTTTGAGAAAGTGAACATCCTGTATTTTATTTTGTTCTTAAAAGCAGATTTTTGCATTGTTGTTCTTGCATACATCCTGTTTCTGAGTCTGCCATGGTAAATTAGTATGGATGCTGATTACATATTACTAAACTCTATTTCTACATTTAAACAGTTTATACTTATAGCATTGAGTAGCATTACCTTCATATTTTGCATGCCTGTATCTGTTACGGTGGTGGTTTCATCCTTTGAACCTTGCCTAAAATGGCACTATAGGGGTGGCAAGAGCTTTAGCCAGTAACCTAAATCCCAGGGGTGACAGGTGCAAAACATGTCTGGCAAAGCATCGCAGTTTGTCGATCATGTCTTCCCAGGCAGACAGATACTGGATCCCCTTTGAATGACACCATAAGATTTGCCGATTGTTGAAGTCAATCATTTTGTCCTTATACTGTGGTATCTTTCTGGGCGAAGGCAGGATGCTACTCAGGGCTAGGGTCATACCTGTCTGGGCCACATGATCCAAGAGCTCTTCCATGTCTCTTTTCATGTAGTCCAGGGAGGTGCATCTCAAGTCATTCACTCCAACATAGAAAATGACAGAGTCATATTTGTACTTGTTGTGGAGTGACTTGAGTGCATGCATTATGTGGCAGATCCTGGCACCAGACAGGCAGCTGACTATAATTTTCTCCTTGTTCAGCCTGGTGAGTGGGACATCAGTGTGCCTGACTATAGAGTCACATATGACTAAAGTTGTGGGTACATTGTCTTGCCTTAGGGGCTGTTGTTGGGTGGCACACTGGTGTTGTGAGCTATGTGTCACTTTGGTTGTGACTGGTGTTCGTTTGCATTTCAGTTTCGGAGGTCCTTGTTGCTTGGGCAGGTTAATGTTAAGGGCCTCTGCATATATGGGTTTATTGTTGCTATGTGTGGGTGTTGATGGTGTGAGTTTTGAAGGGCTATGAGTTGCTTGAGGTGTAGTGCAGGTGTTAACCTTCTCCTCTTGACTGTCAATCACAATCTTGGCCAGAGAGAGCTTTGCTTCCAGTTTGGCTATGTAAATGCATCTCTCTCAGGTTGTAGTGTTGGGTTGTAGGAGGAGAAGATTGTTTGTGTACATGAGGCAGTTGCCACATTGCCCCAGTATGCCCAGATTCACCAGGTGGACAGGAGAAATCACCGGAAGCTGACCCTTGGACATGTCTGTTTAGGTGCTTTTTTTGTAAAGTATAAGAGCAGTTTTCCCTTACCTTTGCAAGGTACTTTGCAATTATAGGCTGTTTAGTGCCTACAATTAATTTCTCCTTATTGACAAGGAAAGTTGAGTGCTTGCATCAGTTTCAGGCTTCCTAGTGCTTTCTAGCAGGTTCTAGAGCAAGTGTTAGTCACAGGGGTTCAGAATATAGTGCTACTACTGAGAAATCAGCTAGTTCTAAGGAAATATTTGAAGAACAGACTTTCTGGCACCTGGAATATATGAATGACATCAGCAGGCTTGCCAAAGTAGGGCATTTGAATTGTAATGAATGTGACTATCCTAAAAAGCATTGCTCCTTACATAGGCAGTCATGCACACACACACAGTTGTCATGTCTGGGATTAAAACTCCTACCTAACTAGTTCATCACACTACTGCATTATGCAGTTATAGGATGCACCACAGAGATTACTGGGCTATTCTTCTCCCAAATGTGTATTTCAAAGTGAATGACATCAGCAGGCTTGCCAAAGTAGGGCATTTGAATTGTAGTGAGTGTGACTAGCCTAAAAAGCATTGCTCCTTACACAGTTGTCACATCTGTGATTAGAACTTATACCTAACTAGTTTACCACACTATAGCATTATGCAGTTATAGGGTGCACCATGGAGATTATAGGGCTACTCTTTTACCAAAGGTGTATTTCAAAGTGAATGAAATCAGCAGGCTTGCCAAAGTAGGACATTTGAATTGTAGTGAGTGTGACTAGCCTAAAAAGCATTGCTCCCTACAGAGACAGAAACACACACAGTTGCCATGTCTGGGATTAGAACTCCTACCTAAATAGTTTATCACACTACAGGATTAAGCAGTTATAAGATGTGCCACAGAGATTATTGGGCTACTTTTTTCCCAAAGGTGTATTTCAAAGTGAATGACATCAGCAGACTTGCCATAGTAAGGCTATGGGGGCAGTGTTTGTGCATGGGCCATAGCCCATTCATCTAGAGGTAGACACACAACACTCAGGCACACACACAGGTTTATATCCTGCGGGTATGTGTATACAACTGCTATATGACTACTGCTTTGTACAGTCATGTTGCACAGCTAGCACTAGCACCACAGAGTCTTTAATGCTGAGGGATACCAGTGGCTAATTTCTACAGTGAGTGACATTTACACATCATGTGGTTGTAGCCATTTGGCTGTGTGCTGGGTGGGATAGGCCTCATGATGGAAGGCTCTATGTCACTGTCACTCTCTTCCACACATCTATGTATATATACTTTTGGCATATTATAGTGTGTTGTCCTTGGATATATGTGTGTATTCCTATCCACTGTGTGTGCAAAGCATGACTGGTATATACTGAGGAGTGTATGCACTAACATCTGCAACTGTCAGATATGTATGTTCCACTGTTATTGGCAGACATGGGCTTCATTTGTTTAAGTGTATGAGCATGCCCAGTATGCCCTGCTGTAATGAATGTGTGCATCCATTCCAGGTAGTTTGTACTCTAGTGCAGAACTTTCTGTTCTACACCTACAGCTAGCAAACTGTTTCTGCAGGATATCTGTAGATCAGTTGGTGATATGGGGTTAAACAGTGCAAGGGATAGTGTGTACTGTAGGTGATTGTGTCTGTGCTGCTTCTGCTACATGGTACTGGTGTTAGCAGAGATATTCAGACATGTGTACTGTTATACACTGTGATGTTTTATGTCCTCAAGTACTGTCAGGTGGACATTTTTGCTCACAGTGATGTCCTGGGGAACACAGGGTGAATGCAGCTGTGTCTAGTATTGTGGTCAAACACCTACATATCCATGGAAAGTTATGCCATTCTGGAGGGGGAGCTGCAGACACTTGCTGCTGGGTCTGTGTATCCAGTTCAGCACCTTGGTACAGTGATGGAAGTCCATTTACGTGACAGTATGGCCTTACCTTGCTGTGGCAATACCTCACAGCTGTACAGATTCACACAGGTTACCCAGAGGCAGGGGTCATAAGTCAGGATATTACCCTTATTGCGGTGTACAGGCAGGTTTGTAGCCACCCATTTTTGTGTTTGCAGCCAGGGATAGTGTGTGCACATGGCTATGTGTCACACTTTGCATATTCCATGCTGCCCATGCTCCCACCCCCCTCTATTATTCTATCTTCTTCCATACATTATGCATACATTCTCTGATACTTTCCCTATAGTTATCACCTCATCACAACTGTGTTTTGGTGTTGGTCCACAGTTCATGCAGTGGGACATGGTGTACATGTTACTGTGGTTTTTCCATATGGCCTTGCATATGGCTTATGTGGAGTGTGTTATGTTGTTATTTAGGTGTCCATGACATAACATACATTGGCAGTATGGGTGAGATGCAGGCCATTGGCAGAGGCCTGTAGGCCATTTGATGGTGATGCAGGCCAGCTGTAGCAGCCCGTTGCATTCTGTCAGTCCTACAGTCCCAGACAGCCATACAGTATATTCCCCTGGGGTGACAGGTTAGGTGTGCCAGGTCTTCATGCCAATACTTTCTATCAGTATCGATCAGGTGGTGTGGATGCTGGCAGGGTGCTACTTACAGCTAGGGACACACCTGCATGAGACATGTGCACTGCATGCTGCATTCTTTCGCTATTGCCATACACAGGTGATGGTCATATTGTACCCATTCCCAACAGCAGGGAAAAGACCAGAGAGGTACCTGTGGGTGGTGTTTAGGTGAGCTGGGTGCATGTGTGGTATTGACACTACTTGCATCTGACTCGCAGATATGCATGGGGCATTCCAGTTATGCTGGCTTGTGCATGGACATCAGCCTTTTTACCAATACATCAGTCCTATCACCTTTGTGATCTGGAAGTGTTCGGCAGATGACATCAGTATTCCCTACTACAAGCCCAGATAATGTGATGCATACCTGGGGTTCATATTACATTATCAAAAGGTAACGTAATCGAATGGCCGAAACATTGAAACAACCACATTTCAAAGCTTTTATTGTGCAGGGCTGTGCCCCCCATCCCCCGATAAATATATATTCCAACACTGAGATTGCACTACAGTGAGGAAAGGGCAAATATCCCAATCTTCACTGTACTGCAATCCCACAATGCAAACTTTGAAATGCCTCTGTTTTGATGTTTTGGCCGTTCAATTACATTATCTTTCGATAATGTAATAGAAACCCGCATACCTGTATGTACAGTTCCAAGGGTGTGTCCATTTCACGGTTACACATTATATACTGTATGTCTGGGGTACTTTTCCCCTGTGTACTGCTTGTATAGCTATTCCAACAGTCATGCCATGTCCATTTTTCAGATGGTGACACATATTACCACCATACATTTACAATGGCTTACTGCTAGCATGTGCTATACTGGGAAGCATTATCTTTGACACTGCAATTGTGAGGACTTGGCCCTGTCATCGACAGAAGTGGGCAATGGCCACCAGGTCAAACCTCAACATGCATGCATACTGACGAGTCTCACACAATATGAAACGCACACCAACCTAACACACGCATACCTGCATATTGTACAAATGCTATCTATCCTGCTACCTTGGTCATCTCAGGTCATCTGTGCTCCACTGGTATTATACCTACACATACATATTACTACATGACTACATCAGATTGGAGGGGCACACCTGACTTTTACTACATTTCTACATAGGACTGGGGGGCACACCTGACTGTTACAATGTATCTACATCAGATTGGGGGGCCACACCAGACTGTTACTAAATTTCCAAATAGGATTGGGTGGGGCACACCTGACTGTTACTACATTTCTACTTAGGATTGGGGGTGGAGAACACATGATTGTTTCTACATTTCTACATAGGATTGGGGGTGGGGAACACCTGACTGTTTCTACATTTCTACTTAGGATTGGGGGTAGGGAAAACCTGACTGTTTCTACATTTTTACATAGGATTGGGGGACACACCTGACACTTGTACACATTTGCAATGACTGAACAGGTATGTCAGATACTCCATTTCATTCTGTATTGTAACCTATCATGCTGACTAGAGGCATATCAGTGTACTACAGGTCTTAGGTTTGATTGACCTACATATCGGTTTCTGACTTCTTACCCTTCAGAACTCACATCCCACTGCCTGACTTGATGTAGTCTGTCTGTGTAGGCCGGGGGGGGGCAGGTTACCCATAACCATCATTCAGAGGCCTTAGCATGGACTTTGTTTGTGTTTGTCTACACCTGTCCTGCTGGCTGGGACTGTTGTTGGGTATGTGAACATCCCTGACTGGCATGTGTGCATCATATGGACACACAATGCCCCAGCACATATCCTGCAGTAGGTTTTGTTAACATATGTACTACTGGCTACTATGGTGACACTAGTATCTGTTACAGATCACATGCTGCCACTATAGGTGTCTGCTATCTGCTGGCATCCCATTCAGCCACCCGATTCCCTTGCATGCTCACATCCATACCGTAGATACTAGTAACAACACATACTACTCCATTCAGCAATTAGTAAGAAGAGTGACTTACCTTGTGGGTGTGCCAGTATTGAGGATGGTGCTGAGGCTGCCTATGTCAGATGCACATATTACACTCCCTATACATAGTTGAGCATACGTAGTGTCATATTTGGCATCCCTTTTACTGTATGTGCGAGTCAGAGAGAGGTGTCATTCCTTGGGTCCCTACTGTGTCAGTGTATGTGCTATGTGTTGCCTCTTTGTCAAGGCCAGGGCATACTGGGCATGTCTCCTTCTGCCTACTGGGGCAGGCTCAGGTTGTTCCTCCTCCGAGTCACTCTGTGCCTGTGCAGGCCTTGGCAATGGTGGGGGGCTGTGTGTCCCTGCCCCATGCTGTTTCTGCTACAGCTGTTTCTATAGGATCATATTGTGTAGCATGGCACATATGATTACAATTTGAGTACATGTAGCTAGGGAGTACTGCAAACCTCCACTGGATGTGTCCAGGCACCAGGACCATGACTTGAGCATCCCAAACACATGCTCTATTATAATTCTGGTCTGTGCATGTGTCTCATTATGGAGTTCTTATTCGGGTGTGTGTGTGCAGTTCTCATGGGTGTCATCAGCCATGGCTCCAGTGCGTAACCAGCATCCCCCACTAGGTGACCATAAGGGATGTCCCCATTGGCAAATCTCTGGTACAGCTGCATCAGATGCCAGATGTGGGAATCATGATAGCTTCCAGGGCAGCCAGCACACACATTCATTATTATGCCCTGGGCATCACACATGACCTGGCAGTTGATGGAGGGGAAGCCCTTGCAGTTGTTGTAGACCGTACCCTGCACAAAGGGTGGTGCTTTGATGTGTATGTGCATGCAGTCTATAGCACCCACTACCTCAGGGTATTCTGCTATTTAGTGGAAGGGATGCATCTTGCTGACC
The DNA here is from genome assembly GCF_019279795.1 of Protopterus annectens. Taxonomy (NCBI): domain Eukaryota; kingdom Metazoa; phylum Chordata; order Ceratodontiformes; family Protopteridae; genus Protopterus; species Protopterus annectens. The sequence continues at coordinate 635,814,685 of NC_056729.1, read as the reverse complement.
AATGCCTCACGGGTGTTGGGGAAATATACCTACTCACTGGCATATGCTGACATGGCATCCAGGAACTGGTGGAGTACCCTGGATGCTGATGTCTGTGAGATCTCCATGATATCCCCAGTTGACCTTTGGAAGGTACTTAGGCCTACACATACCTTGCTATCCACTGGGATGGGTTCCCCCTCTGTTAGTTCTGTGTGTCAGGTGTGGCTGGCACAGTTCAACAATTTGCTGTAGGAGGTCCATGTCCACCCTATAGTGCTCCACTATCTCAACCTCATGTAGCCCCTGTTAGGTTATGTGGGTCTGTACACTCTTTTCTGTCTCCTCACTGTGGGTTGGTCGACAGCATTCTCATCCTCACCACCCTGAGTCTCTTCCACCTGTTGATGTACGATAGCTATTGCAGCCCCTATGATTTTGTTGCTTTTGTTTGTTAAAATTCCCCTGCTTGTATACACCGGTGGTGTAGAGAATGTGGGAAAAACCAGACGGAAAGGTGTTTGCATAGTTTATAGTAGTGTTCTGGGCTGGGCTGGTGTGCTGCCTGTGTAATTGGCTGATTCTGATACATTTCACCTGTCTGCTGTGCTAGTTCTCCCTGATTACTTTCCTACTGCTGTTTTCCCTTCCTATTGCCTTCCTGTTTAAGCCTGGGGGTGCGCCGTGCAAACACAATGATCAAATGTGCACAGAGCTGCTACTTCCTGGTTTACTTTTTTTCCGTTTAAAACCCGGCGCACAGCGCGCACACCCGCTTAGGCAATGTAAAGACTGCTAGGCAGCCTCAGACACACCCCCTTGCTTAGCTCTGCTAAGCTAAGGGCAATCCCGAGCCACAGGGCTCCAATCTACTTACAGTATGCCTGCCACATCCCCTATGATGTCAGATAACTGCTAGGCTTGCACCAAGCTATTCCTGCTCTTGCACTGTTGGGTGCTGAGTAGCATTGAGGGGAAATCTGGTATTCAGTATCATTCCTCTTATTTGCATAGGATTGCCTGCTGATGCATAATTACAGGTCCCACACTGGGCCTCCCCCCTTAGCAACAACTATTCACTGGCCATGTTGTCTTCTGCCTGCCATTGAGTATAATGGCAAAATAGTGATTTTGGTTAGAATGCTTACTTTAGTTTTTTTTAATTTTTCGCCCGATCCTGTCTGCGCTCTGCTGCCCTACACTTAAACAGCCGAAATCGGCTAAAAAATAAAAGTCATTATTTTTTTTTTGTAACTGTTTTCCTTGCCAATGGCCATATATTTGGCCATTGGTATGCTTTCAACATAATAGCCACCCTTTATTTGGAGTTGCTGTGGCTCCGTTTTGTAGTTTGCAGAAATGTACTCGTTTACCAACCGAGTACATTTCTGCAAATTACACTAGTCCTGCACTGCCGGCTACCAGCTTCCTGGATTGCAATTTCACCTCATTTGCATGGATTTCACCTGCAAATGGGGTAATTTGCATACAGGAGCTGAGTCTGTGCAGGACTAGTGCAGGAGCGCTCATGCATGTCCCTGCAGCTTATTCCTGGATCGAACGGCAGACATATTGCCTCCTGGAGCTCCTGCACTAGTCCTGCACACCATGAAGGGCTTCTGAATCCGGGGGTTTGATTGGGTAACATCCCTTGTCCTCATTTTTATGTAGATAATGATTCATTATTTGTTATAAAACATTCCCCACACATCACAAATTAAATAAATTTGGGTGTTTTTTTAATAGTACATGGCAGAGTGCTTCTGGAGACTTTCAGGTTTTGATGATTTAACCTGTGAACAGTCTTTGGGTAAACTATTGTTTTCAGCAATATTTGTGTTTAACAGTGAAGAGAACCTGTGAACATATAGTTGGGAAGTAGATCTGGATCCATTCTTGTAATATGGCTTTGCTCATCCATATTTCTCTTGGAATGGTTCTGGTCAGGTACTGGTTTTGGTGCTTGGTATTATCATATTCCCTTCGAACAGCAAGGAAGGAATCTATGTATTTTTTTCTAATGGCAAGCAATGTGTTTCTCTGAAATGTCATCTGCCTGGTAACAGGTTTCAGTTCATTAGGTTGTCTGGTACTTTTTTATGGGTCTATATCAGAACATCGAAGTTTTAAAACTTCGAATGTTCTAATATCAACCCCTATTCAGTGAACGCTAAAAATAGTGAAGCTGCAGAACACCAATTTTTTCCTAGGGAAAGAATTTGGTTGGCCGGTTCTGTGGCTTCGCTATTTACAGCGCTGTGGTGGAAAGATACGGGTTAAGTTCAGGTAAGTATGCGATTATGTAGATGTTAGGGTTAGGGGTGGGTTAAGTGAGTTAGGCTTAGGGCGCGGGTCAGGTGAGTGTGCGATAGTGACAGACTTTAGGGTTAGGGCTGGGTTAAGGGAGTTAGGGTGCGGGTTAGGTGAGTGTGCAATAGTGACGGACCTTAAGGTTAGGGTTTGGGTTAAGGTAAGTGGATAGATAGTAGTGTATGTACAGTTTAGTGCAGGGTTAGATGTAGGATTTTAAGTGTATGTACGCGGATTGCTGTTTTTCTGGTGTGCGTGTGTTGTGTGTATGTGTTTTGGAATAGCAAATTTTTTCCATGGGAAAAAATTGCTGTTCTGCATGTTTGATATTTTGTGGTTTAGATATTTTAGGTTCTATGTAATAGCATTCGCTATTTTTCATCTTTCGAAAGCATGATATAAACACACTTTTTTTCTGGGTCAATAAGCTGTATTTATGTTCCATGCTCAGTATCCTTGGTGTACACAAATGACTCACTTAATGTTATCTGCCTGGTAACAGGTTTTAGTTCATTAGGTTGTCTGGTACTTTTTATCTGGGTCTGTAAGCTGCATTTATGTTTCATGCCCAGTATCCTTGGTGTACATAATGGACCCAGTTATACAGACATTGGCCTGCTATTCATTTCTTAGTTCTCTAATATCTTGCTAACATGTTTTTATGTTTTCTCTTTGAGGCAGCTGCATTTGTTTATATGTTTCCCTTTGTGATTGCTGTATATTTTTATGTTTTCCTTTATTGCTTGCCTCATATTTTAAATGTTTTCTCCTTGTGATTGCCATATATTTTTATGTTTTCCCTTTTTGACTGTTGCATATTTTTATGTTCCCCTTTGAGATTATAGAGTTTTTTATGTTTTCCCTTTGTGATTGCTTGATAATTTTATGTTTTTCCTTTGTGATTGCTGCATAGTAATATATGTTTGCCCTTTGTGATTGCTGCATATTTTCTGCTTTCCATTTGTGATTACCTCTCCTTAGCCTCCTTTCCAAAATTATCTACATTTCATGTGTTTCTCTACTGTAATATCTACTCAGCAACCACTGGTAGGAGTGTGGGTTGACCAGAGAGACTATCACATATGCAACAGTGAGGGTCGCTTGATGTACTTAATTGCACTGTTACCCTCTGCCAAGGGCATCTTTGCCCAAATATCCTGAGGGCATGACTTTACCACTTTCTGTCTAGGGTCACTTGCTCAGGGATCAGAAGACTGAGTCTACTTCTCTTCATCTTGACAAAGTAGATGGTAGCCTCTTGTGTGGTTTTATTCTTTACAAAAATTGTACTTTTTTTGTTCTTAAAATAAGAGTTCGCAACTGGTGAAATGCATGATCTGATTATGTGTTTGAATAGCCATGGAAATGTAAACCACAAAAGAGTGGTGTACTTAGAGTAAATGAGTATTTGGAAAAAGGGACAGATTGTTTCCTTAACAGAAAAGATATAATAAAATTAGTGTGAAGTGTCCCATCTATCATTTAATATTCTAAATTTAGAATCACTGTAAAGGTAGCGGTTAGAGAACAGAAAATGCCTGTGTGAACTATAGGCTCACTAGTAAAATTTATAATAAATAGTGCAAACTTTGGATGTTGTTCAGTTATATTTTATGTGTGCTGACTTCTGAAACGGTGGCTCTCTCTATATCCCTGCTTATTGATTCAGCAGTTTTGAGGGCTTGCAATTTCAGTTTTGATCACATTTTCCTCTAGGTCATGTATACAGCAGAGTGGATTGTGAATCTTTTTTTCTCTCATGTCTGCCAGTAGCAGTCTGTGTTATACTCATTAAATGAAGTTTCTGCAAAATTGAAGTGCAGCTTATTTCATGTTATGTGAAGGCAGCTGTCAGGCCATTTCTGAAAACTGGTGTTTCTTATCTAAATTTATATCCTGAGCAAAAATAAAAAAAAAAAAAAAAACATAACATCAAAAATGATTATGCAGTTTGCTTAAACTAGCTTTTGGCTTAATGATAAGTATCATAGTTGATGAACTTACCAAATTAGCAGTTCTTTGTATATGTTATGCTTAGGCTGGTGGTATGTACCATAAGAATTTTGAGCCATGAACAGGTATATTTTTTTTACTTTATGTAACTAGGTAAATCTATTAGTTAAACAGAAGCATCATTTTTTTCAGAGGCAGTAAGAGCACTGTCAAAGTAAGTTGCTTAGAGTCACTCAGTGGGCAAATGGAGATTGATAGAATCAAAGCCAAACCTAGAGAATTAAGCTAATTTAGTATCTCATGGCCTTAATATTCATGTTGCATTACCAGATACAGTTACAGTCTTACATCCTTGCATGTCAGCTGGCTTCGTATGGTTCTATTTCAGTTCATTTGCAGATATTTCCTGAATACTTCAGTGAAGTCAAAGCAATCAACTCTCTCTTTCTCTCTCTCTTTTTTGAGATGAATGTTTTCTTGAAAGGCTAAAAATGACAGTTAACCTTGATGACTGAATGGATACCTGATACTTCATGCCTAACCTGATAGGTCTTGACCTCCTTGAAGCATGAAGAACATCTTGAGGGTGGTATTTTGGCAAGGCACATATGGTCTTCAGACTTAATTGCTTTGTAGTTCCTATGGTCCTAAATCCTAACCCTACCCCCAGTGGCTGATGTGTATGCTTGCTATTACAAAAACCTATGGCACCAACCCAACCTGCATGCATGTTTCTGCATATTTGCTAATGAAAGCTACCGCGGTGCCTCCACAGACCCTGGAAATACCCATTACCGCCCATTGCAAGCCTCTGCTGCAAAGCCATGGAGAGGATCATAATGGAAACTCATAATAAAGACATAGGGAACTTGCAGACTTTGGATCCAACCCAGTTTGGCTTTGTTAAAGGCAGATCCTGCCTCTTAAACTTGGTTGACTTTTTTGAGACAGTCACCAAGGCCATTGATGAGGGAAAGGCAGTCCATACAGCCTACCTCGACCTGGCAAAGAGACTCACACACCCCCCACCTAGGTATCATAAAAAAAACTCATCAGCGCTTGAATGTAAACCCATACATCACAAGGGTTTGCAAACTGGCTAAGTGACAGAACCCACAGGGTCAGTTTGCTGGAGCCATGTCAGACTCAAAGCCTGTCACAAGTGGTGTCCCACAGGGCTCAGTCCTGGGTCCTCTTGTTCGGCATCTTTTTCTGAAGTACAAGCAAACACAGGAGGGTTATGGCTGACAAAGTTTGCAGATGACTGCAAAACTAAGCCACAGCCGAAAACACATCTGACACAGATAGAACTCAGAAGAAGAGGATAGGAACGGATAACTGCGCCCAGAGCTGAAGTTCAGCGTAAAAAATAAAAAGAATCCTTACCGCTAAAAAAACAAAACAGGTTACTACCATATAGGTGGCAATCCACTGAGCACTGAGAAAGTCATCAAGGGAGGGATCTGGGGACCCAGGTTGACCTTAGCCTTTTAGTTGCATGTTCATAAAGTAGTTAGGAAAACCTTTGCCTATTATATTGCCCATCATGAAGATTCACATCTCTAGATCAAAGAGAGTCGTCCCCCTGTCACTCATCACTCATTAGACCTATGATTGAGTACAATGCCCCGTCGGAATGTATCTGACCAGACACCTGCTGCAAAAAGTTCCGGTCAAAAAATATGTCTTATGCTGAAAGAACTCCAGCTCTATTCAGTCTCATACCGCTGCTCAGAGGTGACCTGTGCCTGACATATAAGGCCATGTCAAACCCAGATTTGATGAATATGCTTCACCTCAAAAATCTAGATCCCTCAGAACCACAAGGGGGAGACTTACGGTTATAAATAGAACGTGCTGGAGGGACAGATTCATCACCCAGAGACTCCCTATGCTGTGGAACAAATACATGGGCAGAGCACCTTCTGGCCTTGTTCAAGAGGAATTTTGACCAATGGATGGAGATTGCAGATATACCCAGGGATTGACCAATGGATGGAGATGCAGATACCCCCCAGGGATTACTTCAGTGTTCACTGCTTGACACAGCAAAATGATAGGCATAGTTTTTATTCAAACTAAAGGGGTGGCGAAAGCCACATAACTATGGGCTAGGCTTATAAATGCCCTTGGGCAGATAGCCTAGTATGAACCTATGAACCTAAGAACCTATATATGCAGCTTGATAGCATGAAACACTTATGCCCAGTCTATCAAAATGCAGACTGCACTTTCCTTTCTAGTAGATGTCAGCATTGCAATGAGACATACAAAGTCCATTCCCCAGCATGGGTGAGTCACCATCAACTGTCATTCTCAATCTCCCTTGCCTATTCCTCCAGCTTACAGGTTGATCATCTATTCCAGGTCATCTAGGCCACAGCTAGAGTTGTTCCGTTCCATCAATGAAATAGATTTTGCTAGCATATGTTGGTCTGTGTTAAAACATCTGTTACCTTTTTTCTTGAGTTAAAACAATTGGTTATGCATTTGTCTTTTGATGTTGCATTTTAGTAAATCTATTCTTAACCATAGACGTCTGTTAGGGAACAATATGGTAGCTGTGGAAATTTTGATTTTGGGATTTGCATTTCTTTTTGTAATATGGAAGCTGCCAGTCTTAAAGAGTTTGTTGACTTTTGGCTTTTCCTTCCATCTTAAATGTCTGCACAAATGGTGAGGCACAGACATAAAATGCTTGGTACCATTCTGCTTAATAAAGACCTCAAACTCTTCTGTCATAAACTGTGTCCCATTACCACTTGCAATTTGAAAAAGCACCTCATAGTTTTATAAAAACATAAACATTTGCAGCAATATTTTCTTTTTTGAGGTAGCCAAATCTATATATCTGGAATGCACATTTGCTATGCACATTTTTGCAGTCAGAGATAGAAGTGTCCATGAAGGAGCCTTGAATGTGTTGTTGTGACACTAAAGCCACTCGGGGTGGTGGTTCTTGAGGTGGTGTACTGTATATTGAACTACTTGGCATCCTGTGCAGCTTTTCACTAAGGTTTCAGTTTGTTTATCTATATCAGACCATTGCTGTAAACTTTAGGAAAGGGAATTCATTTTGCCATATCAAGACATTCCTCTTCTATAACATATAACAAGCTAGGCTGTATTTTTTTTTCTGAAATCACCACACAGGATCCATAAAATAATGTGCCTTGACACAGTTCTAATTATTTTTAAACTGCAAAATTGGGATACAATGCATTATTATGCTCAGGTCTCCCTTTTATGACAAAGTTATGTACTTGTGACAAGAATTGATCATTCATGATTTTAGTTTGTATAATAGCATTTATTAGTGGTAACCCCATAAGTGCAGTTATGTGGTACATATACAGTGGACCAAAGATACTTAGCTTGCCTGGTTTATTGTAAGAAACACAGGAAAATGTTACCCTAACATTGATGATTTATGTTATGTATATCGTATTTGGACGACTGAAACTTGCTATTCCAAGTACCTTGTATGTATATTGTCTGTGTCATTCTTTTCTTGTATTTAAATAGAAAAGAAATGTAATAAAAATTATATTTGAAAAAAAAAGAAACACAGAAAAATGCATCAGCATTTCTGTGTTACTTAATTCCCTTTAAAAATCATAAGTATGAGCCCCTAAGAAAATAATTCAGTATCGAGTCTATATCAGTTTATCGATAACTTTCTTTGTTGAACACCTTTTTGTTGAACCCTATTCATCGAACCACTTTTCAACGAACAATTAAATCAGCCAAACTTTTTCCTAGGGAAAGGTGATTGGTAGCCGTTGTTACACACTTGCCCATTTCCCCAAAGTAGTGCAGTTTTGGAGTTGGCATATATATTTGGGGTGTGTGGAGGGTGAAGCCCCCCCACATTGGTTTGTTTACAATGATGTAGGTTTTTGTTACAATCACTCTAGTGGCCAAGTAGCTTTTTTCCCTGGGTAAAAGTTTTGCTGATTTGATGGTTCGCTGAAAAGGGGTTCAATGAACAGGGTCCAATGAAAAGGCTTTTGACGAAGAAAGTTTTTAATAAACTGATACAGACCCCCCCCCAATATCATATGTGTAATGGATTCATCAAAAACATCCATTCATGTGTTTAGAAATAGTTGCTGGTGGCTACTAGATCATGACCGGTCTAAATCATTTTCTAAAATGACAATTGTACAACTTTTTCATTCCTTGTTGCAGGCTAAAGACTTTTCTTTTTCTCTGGTGTAGTTTCTTGCAACTTTCAAAATGACAATACATTTAGGCTTTCACTATTGTTTGGGAAAGTGTGAGACAAAATAGTGCTGATTCTATAAGGGGAAGCATTTCATGCTAATCATATAGATACAACAGGGTCAAAGTAGATAAGTACTTCATATGATGTGGTCATTTTCCTCATTGTAAAGTAGGCCAATTCACAGCACTTTTTCCACTTCTGTATTTATCTATTTTGAATCAAGCTAAAGGTGCTCAAGACCTCAGAGAGATCTGTATACAAACTTTTTGGTAATAATTTATCAGTCCAATATTTCAGTTCCGTTGTAATGAATTCTTAGGTTTGGTGCCATTAACTTTGCAACCATTTCATCTTACAAATTTTCAAACCAATATTTTTTTCAGTCGTGTCATCAGTAAGAAATTTTGCATTGGAAAAACTCACCTTTGTTTCTGTGAACTCAAAGGCTATGTATTCTTATAACCTAGTCTGGACCTGTTGAGTTTTCTGACCCATGATTAGCATAATCTGAAGGTAACAATATATAACTATGGAATTTCTTGGAACACTTGGCCCATATGGAATTCCTTGGAATGCTCAGTCCATATTGGAATATTTTGTCCATTGCTTTCTCCCAAATAGTCAGCGAAGATGCCCATCCCAAAGTGGGAGAGTTGAAAAAATAGCTTTTTATTCTAATAGTTAAGAACATATGTAGAGGTCCTTCCAGTTACATCTGTTAATATGCCTGTGTCATATCAACATTTGTGAAATGTGCCAGTCCACATTAAGGGTGCAAATATGTCATCTCTTGTTAGGCAGAAATACCACAGGATTACAGGTAACTTTAATATCTCTGTGTAAGTAGACATCTCTGTTTTTGCTTCTTCTTTTCTACAAGAGCTATGGATGAAGTGCACTTTCTCCATTCCACTTTAGAAGTATACCAGCACTTGTCACATGTACAATGCCTGCTTTACTTTAGGTCTAAGTCAACAAGACACAACCCTTGGTTTTTGGGCTAGCATTTCTCACCTTTTCAGTTTTTACCATTCATGGTCCTCATGTTTTCCCTTGAATCATCTCTTCTTCTTCTTCTACATGTTGTATGAACAGTGTCTGCAGCTCTTCATGCTCCCCATGTTTTTCCTTTGAATCACCTCTTCTTCTTCTCCATATTTTATGAACAGTGTCTAGAGCTCACATTGTAACCTTCCCTTCCACAGCCCAGCCTCATCAATCATCCATCGTTTTTCTATTTTTCCATCAGTCACTCTATTGTCCCCATACTCACTATACATGCTAGATCTTCTGCAGTTGTTTCTCACATTACATTTTCTTTTCTCCTGCTCCTGTTATCCACTCCCCACCTTCTTCATATGTTTTCCCCTCACTGAAGCCTTTTCTCCATCCCATTATATACTTTACAGCTCTTTTCTGCCTTTTCTGTTGTCCTTAATTATATGTTTAGACAAATCCTTCAGAAGTGATTCTGGGTGTTCTTCTCTACCTGGATTTTTTTCTATTTCCATCCATCTTAGCCTTGTTTGTGGGTTTTGTGCTCTCTCTTATTATTACTGGTATGTAGGCAGACATTCTCTAGCCAACATTTTCATATCATCTCTGCAATTTGTAATACTATACCTCCCTAAAATGCAGTTCAAACTACTGACTCAGTCCAGTCTCTTGCAGCAGTTTAATTCAACTTTTTCTGTATTTTGTTTTCTCCATTTATCCATCCACTCCTGTTCCTATATAAACCATTTCATAGGATTCATACACTTTCATATGAATTTCAAGGCAATTGAGACTTGTGATCATTTCCACCATGGCAGTATCCAGGCTTAGGGAATATTATCTTTCTCCATGAGGGCTTGACCAGTAAAATCTGGGGGAACTTTGTGGGTACCTATCCAGTAAAGTAGATCATATATGAAGAATGATGTCATATTGCAGTGCTTACTTACTCTGCAGATTTAGTTTGCTCCATAGGTGGGGGAGGCAATGTGTTATGAATCTATTATTTGTTTATTTTCTGGTAAACATTTAGATCTTTGGTTCTAACATTTATGCAACCTTTAGACTTGTGGTGATACAAGAGATGTTGGACAACTGAGTTGCCAATGGCATGGAAAGCAAAGCACAGATCTCCCTTCAAGAGTCCATGAAATACTGAATAAAGAGACAGTGCTTCCAGTCTCTCTCTGTAGCTCAGGGTCTTTATCCCTGTGATCTTCTCATTTAGGAGCATCTGGTGTATAGTGAGTTGTTTAATATAGCAATGAAGTACAGACTGTAGGGGATGTTGCACTCAGTAACTGGCCTAATCAATACTGAAAATAAGAGAACAATGACCTCTTTTGATCTGGATGCTATTCCTTGGCAATTAGCTACAATAAGCAGAAGGATTTTCTGATTACTGCTACAGTCACATAATGATTCAAAGATGGGAAATTATCAGCATATAACCCAAGGTCCACTAACGGCATTTTTATTAGGAATTAGGGCATTGTCTACGTTGCATGCTGAGGGATAAGTTATTCATCAAAAGTGACAATATTGCACTTTTTTCATTTAATTAGAGCCCATTGTCAGTACACCTTTGTAAGTTCTTGCTGAAGTAATAGGGCATCAGTGGGGGACTTCACAATAATTCACATTTTGTAGTAATCTGCAAACTTAGATAGTCAGTGGTCTGAGTTTCCACTCCAGAGATCAGAAATGTAAATGCTGAAAAAGAAGAGTTTTAATTCTCATTCCTGGGGAACTCCAGTGGTTACCTTCATTTTAAAGAGCTTAGCTTACTTAAAATGCTAGCATGTGGTATAGTTCCAAACACCTTAGCCAGGCCAAGACACTCCATAGGAACATGAGGACCACTGACAATAGCTTGTGTAACTCTTTCAAAGAAGTCAACCATATTCATTAGGCATGATCTTCCCTAGACAAAGTCAAACTGCTGCAGGTCAAGTCTAATGAGATTTTTGATATCCTAGTTTGTAAAGTCAGTTATAATGCCTTACATTACATGGCTGATGGGTTGATATTTTCCTGGGTCAGTGGGTAGAGCCCTTCTTGTGTAGTGGCATCACCATTGCAGTGCTCCAAACTCAGGGACAAAACCTGTAGCTAAGGTTTTATGTTCCTGTTGCCATTGATTATGATATCTGTCTTTCAAAACAATCTGTCTCAGGTTAAACTATAAAATGAACATCCTGCTTATTTCTAAGTCTATCTCCCTACTTCTTTTCCCATGTACTTGTATCATAAACTAATAAGTCAGCCAAAATCCCCTGTCTTCCCTCCAGGGTTGCCAGACTTGTAACTGGGCAGGTAGGGGCAAAAAAAAAAAAAAAAAAAAGAAGGTCTTTGATGCGGAACTACCCACTGATCCACATTACATAGAAGTGGCTCCTTTGATTGGCTCATATGCCCGTATATAAGCCAATCAAAAGTAGCACAGCAGAGCCTCTTCTGTTCAATGCAGAACAGCCTGCTGTTTCACATTGAACTGAAGTGGCTCCGCTTTGTGATTAATGATTATTTTTTTTTCCTGTAATAAGACAATCAGCAATCTTACTCTTTAACTTCTTTCTTTTTTTCTTTTCTTCAGGTTAGATATCAACCAATTTGTATTATATTATATTATATTATATTATATTATATTATATTATATTATATTATATTATATATTCCAGCTACTTACCTAGGCTCATCCCAACTTCCATTCACGTTTATTGACTGGACATATATCCGTACTGCCTCACTCATCATACCTTCTTCTTCTCACCTGAAATTTCCCTTCCACATATATCTTCCTACCTTGAATTGGATAAGATTCCACCACTGAATGCCCTTGCAAACCTACTCAGTTGTCCTCCTGTGAGACAGCTATGTTTTGGTCTCTGGCTTACCAACTATAAGTTACCCAGTTCCATTTTCTGATAGCCACTGTCTTTGCACCTTCTATGTTCTGATCCAGTGCATCAAGTCACTTTATTCATATTACTGATCAAGGGGTTTTGCTTACCAAGAAATTTTCTCCTGAATACATAAACTAAACTCAAAATCAAACTACTGTTACTCTTCATCTTCCTCTCATTTTTCATTCACTTCATCTTTAAGCTGTGTCGTACTGAGTGTACATTTACCTCTTTCCTGGGCTTTACCTTATTATGTGAATAAAATATTATTTGGGTAATACTACAGATAGCAGTATCAGAAGAAAAAAACTAAAAGAATTTCAGAGGTGTACTTATGCTTTCTTAGAAATGCAGTTACTACGTTTCTAAGTGAAAGGCTGGCCTGAGGAAAAGTTAAGAATAAGACAACACATACAGTTCTGTTTTTCTTTCAAGAAAAATAAGATGCAACTAATCCTTAACATTCAAAAACTGACAAAAAAAAGTTGTCAGTCAAGTTTGAAAGTAAGTGCTCAAGAATATACACGAATGAAACCTGGGAATAAAAATAAAATAAAAAAAGACCAAGAGGCATTTTGCATTGTCCAGGGATGTCAATCAAAATATAACAAGTACTAGCTACTGTTGCCACCTGTAATGCATACTATAAAAAAATCAAAGGAATAAATTACAGCATATCCACTACCAGTTCATATGTGGAGTCACATGGTCACTTAATGTTTCATTTAAAGAATCCATATGTGCCATATGTGTGGATTATTATTCCACATTTTATGAAATAATCAAACTAGCAGACATACCAAGCCCAAATGTGCATTTAATCTTACATTCTGAAGACAGGGTATAGCTAATGCTTTCATATCTGAAGTGGTCTACAGTACTAGAATCAGGAATTCATAAAGTTTGATTATGAGTGGAAATTCAAATATAATTCCTAGTCCAAACTATTTGCAAACCAGTGGTCCAGTTGAGAGAATTATCCAATGACTGAAATATGTCATGAGAAGGAGCCAAAGCAATAAATAAATAAATAATAAATATGGGGATTCTTGGCTCTCAGGTTTGGAATGTAGCAATACCCCATTGCAGGAACTCAGTCTCTTAGCATCTCAGTTGTTAAAGACATAAGGCTGAAAATCAGATTACTTACATTAATTATATACTTATCTCAACTATATTTGATGTACAAAAATCAACTTAATGTTAAGAAAATTCTGGAAAGAAATCAGCAGAGACTGGATATTACTAGGACAGGCACTGCAGACGACTTCCACACTTCCAGGTTGGAAATAAGTTAAGCATCCAAAATCTACAAGAAAATATGAAGATAAAGTATTTGTCAAGGCAGCTGAATCAAGGACCTATGCAGTTTGTGGAGCAGTTAACAAACTGTATAACTGAAAGCACAAACATTTGCATAAGAAAAATACATAAAACTGAACGTCCAAGAAAGTGAGCAACTAGAAACTTCCCAACTGGTCAGAATATCTAAAGAGTTGACTACTGAAGGTGAGTCTTCAAATAAAACTGTAGTAGAGCTAGAAATGTCTGTCTAATGTAAATGGACCTGTTATTTTTAATTAACACTGTAGACTGTTGAATATACCAGAAAGTTGTTTGGACTGCCCTAGAGATAAAAATTCTTCTTAAGAGTGAACAGTTTCAGTTATAGAACTGTGCTTTGAATATATAAAAAAGTTTAACTTTGTTGTAAATCATACCTCTCGACTGTACAGATTTTTGGCAGAATGTCCAGATTTTTGCCTCATACTTTTGGTCTATTCTTCATAATATTTGTGGTTTTCTAAAAAAATCATTAAAAACTGAAGTTACTAAATAACACTAAATAATGACAGACATTTGAGCTTCAGACTTTATATCCTTCAGAAAATATATAATTATGCAAAATCTGTTATTCTAGCAACTTTCTAAGTTTATAGGAGCAATATTTAAATTCTGTCCCTATTTTGTGGCCTTTGTCCCCCATTTCTTTTGGCTCTGTCCAGATTTCTTGCACTGAGAGGTTGAGCGGTATGTTATAAATCCCTTTGCCATTGGATTGTAAAGGTAAGGCTAACTTACAGTGATCAGTATAACATAATACATGCTCCTCTCTCACAGACATTTAGATGTACATATACTTTTTTTTCTCAATTTTTTTTTTATTTTTAAAATACATTTGAATGAATTCCATAGTCTTTAAACATAACATCTTAAATAACTATGTACACTATTTACTTTAACCTGACACTATAACAGATCTTAATGTATACAGTTACTTTATAAGTATGTCCAATCCATTATTAGAGTGTCTGATCAATTATTGTATAGTGTCAATCAACAATAAGACTTTTCCTCAATGGTTGTTGATAAATAGCTCTGGATAAATTCTTAGTTCTTTAATTTTAATCTCCAATAATGCTGTGGTCTTTAGTAGGCTGTAGAAGTCTTCCAAAGTTGGTATTGTGTTTGTATTCCATCTTCTTGTTATGCACTTCCTTGAAATTGCAAGTATAGCCCATACTAGATACATGTTTGACCTATTCAAATGAGGACTTTCATTCACATTTAATAATACAAGAGCTTTAGTTAAATAAAATGATTCATTAAATAAAGCTTGTAGAAAGTTATTAATGCCATCCCAAAATGGCTTAATTTTAATACAATCAAAGAAAATGTGGTTTCAATCTGCATTCTGTACTTGCTCACATCTCCAACATATTCCTTTTATGGAATAACTAATTTTACTGATTCTGTCTGGGGTTAAGAATGCTCTATGCAAGCATTTCTAATTACAAACTTTCCAGTATTGTGTAAAGGATGTATATTTTATCGATAACAGGACATTTGTTTTAATATCTTCAGTTAACTGTATTGAGTGTCCTTTTGTTATATATTTCCAATATGAGGTCTTGGGTGTTGTTTTATAGTTTATCAATATTTTGTAAACTTTTAAAATACTGTTTCCCATGTCACAGTCATTATATATGATTTCATAATATGTTTTTCGTAAATTTAGGTATTTCTTTAAATGAAGAATTATTAATTATTCTACTTAAGTCTTACGAATATGAGAGAATACTCTGTAAAGTTAACCAGTCCTGTTGTGGAATTTTTTATGTTGTTTTTATTATTTGCATATCTAAAACTTTTAGTTTTTTGATATATTGGAGCCAACAAACAAATCCTTTCTGTTCCCAGGAATTAATACTTTCTCTATATATTTTATGTAGAAAGTTCTTTGTGATTATAAATGGTATTAAAAGATCAAACCAGATTTTTAAATCTATATCTGCGTTAATAATTTTCCTAAATGAGTCACTGTAATAATTAATCATATGAGTTTTTGTGGGTTTAGTTATGTTATATTGCATACTAATACATATGTGCCATAGCAAATTGTTTTTATCTGCTATTTGAAAATTTTTTTGTAAATCAAATTCATTTATTGATATTACAGTTAGTAATTCTTTCCAATTTGCAGAGTCATTTGGACTTATCCAATCTGAGATTGTTTTAGATATTGATGCTTTTATATATGTTTTTATATCAGGAAAGTTTAATCCTCCCTGTTTCCATAGTCTGAAATGATGTATAAAAGCTATTCTGTTTCTTTTGGGAAACCATAAAAATTTTATTAGACATGAATTTATTTCTTTAAGTATATTCCTTTCTGGTAACAGTTGTATTGCCAAGGCTATATATATATATATATATATATATATATATATATATATATATATATATATATATATATCTGGGACGTTTGCTCCGTTTTTCCACTTGATGATATTATTATAGTTTTTGAGACTAATTCATTATTATCCTTGCATAACTCAGTGCCTAGATATTTTAAGGTAGATTCTTGTTTCCTTATGATGTGATCCACCTAAGTCTGCAGTTCTTTTTTTTATTTAAAAATAAAAATGTTGATTTTGATTTATTGAAATGGAGCCCTGAAGTCATGCAAATTTGTCCATTAATATATCTAATTCTTCTAATGTCTCTTTTGTATTAGACAATGTTAGTAATATGTCATCAGCAAATAGCATTACTTTAGAACTGTATTGTTCATAAACATCTATTACTTTGATTTTTATATTGTTACGAATTGAATCTGCCAATATTTCAATAACCAGAGCAAATAGAATCGGTGACATGGGACATCCTTGTTTAGTGCCTTTTGTTATATGCATAGATTCTGAGGTAAAAGGGCCTAACTTGACATACGCTAAATTATTTGTATATATATTCTTTAGGAGATAAACAAAGGATGCAGGAAATTCAAATAGCATTAGGATTTTGAATAAATAGTCCCAATTTAGGGAATCAAAGGCTTTCTCTATATCTAAGCCAATTATGAGTGTTCCTTTATTTTCTTTATTAATGTAAGCTATAAGAGAAATTATTCTTTTCATATTGTCATGTGTGTGTCTATGATATATAAATCCAGTTTGATCATTATTTATTGTTTTGGGTAGTGGTATTTTCATTCTGTTGGTTAATATTGTTATAAATATCTTATAGTCATTATTTAATAATGATAACGGTCTATATGAGTTACAGAGGTTTGGGGATTTGTTTTTCTTTAGGATTGGTGTGATTAAGGAATATCTCCAAGAGGGTGGTACTAAAGCTTGTGACTGAATTTCTAATAGTGTTTTAAGGAGAGAGATAGTATCTTTGGAGGAAAAAGTTTAAATATTTCCATAATTATGCCATCTATACCTGGAGCTTTATTATTTTTACCCTCTTTTATTGTATCTGTAATTTCTTTGTAGGATATGGGTGCTTGCAGATCTAGCTTTATTTTTTCTGTTTTTTTTTATATTAGAACATTTTTTATCTAGATTTAATTGATCAATATAATTATATATATATGTATATATATATATATATATATATATATATATATATATATATTCTTTTTGGAAATGTTCCATATAGTAATTTCTATAGGCATCAAGAATGTCACCTATATCTGAGACATTTTTCTCTTTCTTTTCATGGAATGCTATTAGCTTTTGATTGTATTTTGAGTCTTGTGGATAAATTATATAGATATTTGGGAGAAGTGACCAAGGTATTACTTTTTAGTTTTTCTAAAGCTAAACTAGTTTTGTGTGTTAGAATTTAATTGTATTTATTGTTTAATACTTCTAGTTTCTTTTTCATCTCCAAATGATTTTGATTTTTTTTAGCTTTTACTGATAAAAGTTTGGATTGTAGAGCTAATAATTCAGAATCTCATTATCTGATTTTTTTACAAGTTAGAGGTTTACCATATGTGTAAGCGTTTAATGAGTCCTATATCATTATTTTATCTATGTGTTGTAATTAATATCTAAGAAGAACTGTAACTCAGATAATAACCAGGGTTTGAACTCTTTAATTTTAGTTATATATGCTGGAATTCTGGAGTTAAAGACTAATGGTTTGTACCCATTTTGAAGTTTTAGTATCAATGAATTGTGGTCTGAGAGGGGGAGGGAGTGATTGAGAAATTAATGATTTTAGAGTGTAAGTCATGGGCAGCAAATATTTTATCTGTTCTATTTTGGGTACCAAATATGTGATCTTGATAGAAAAACAGCAAAGATGTATCTTCTTTAAATTTGAAAGTATCTACAAGATGAAATGATTCTACCCACTTGTTTAAAGCTTTTGATATAGCAGATGTATGCAGCAATCTTTTATTTGTAGTTTCAGAAATATCAGATATACAGTTAAAATCTCCTTCTAATATTAAGTTGCCTTTATAATTATTGGAAATGAAATCCAAGTGTTTTTAACAGTTAGATTGTCTAGGGTCCATATTCTGTTATTATATTTAACTATTACTAATGCCATAAGGCCTTCTTTATCTTCATAATTATAAATGATTTCTGGGTTAATCACATTTGTTTTCCATAAAATTGTGATCCCTTTTGTCTTTGTTTTATAAGTGGATTGTGCCAATATCGTATATTCCTTAGGATTCCATTTGTAATTGTCATTTGTTTTGAAATGAGTTTCTTGAAGGAAGACAATTTGTGCTTTGTTCAGTTTTAAATATTTCAGTAGATATGATCTCTTGCTAGGATTGTTTATGCCATTGGTATTTAAATATAATAAAGTTAAATTAATCTTGGGTTATTTAGACTACATATTTTTTGTTTTATTGTGACTATTAAACATTTTCCTGTGATAACTATAAAGTATATGTTTGAGCTTTTTAAGGAAATTATCAGTTTTATACTTTGAGTGTTTACCAATAAAGTAATGTTTTGGTCAGGCATACTAAAAATGTTTTTCTGAAATACCAAATTTAAATTAATAAATGTTCACAAAACTAAGATCCACACTAGCCATGGAATGAAAATCATTCCTAATCTGATGGATAAACCTAAGTCCATCAGATTATCACTCATACCTTGACAATCCAGAATATCTGAGCTCCATAAATTGAATTATCATATGGAGAGTATTTGTAATAGGAATAAGCAATATTTATATTATTTTGAACAGATATAATACTACTGTAGATAAGACAATATAATTGTCTACTTATTGTATAAGCAATTAATATTTACATGAAAGATAGATGACAAGCAATTAAATCATAGTAAAGTAGGATGTATCACATATAAAACCTCAGTATAAGATTATAGCACACAGTTATTAAATATATTCACCCTTATTGATGAAGTCTTTCAAAACTTATTATTTAATATAAATAGATGGTAATAATATTTGTACCTAATGTTTATAATGCAATGTATTTTACTGGATATATCAGAAGTTATATTTCATTATTTGCCAGCATTTAAGTAATCACTTTGTTTGTTGCTAACTTACTTATAGCATCACATTTGTTTTATGTAAACATTTATGAAAGTTAGTGCATTTTAATTATCAGTGGATCCCTCTTCCCCTCATTTCCTACACATAAGGATTGTCATATCTGTCATTCCTATTATAAAATGAGTGACATTATAGGTTAAAAGCAACACATTCACTTATTGTGATTAATGATTACAAGTTCCCTTTCCATATTCATAAACTGCCATTGTATGGCATATTCTGAAAGTTTTTAGATTTAAATGACAACATTCTATTTTGTATAATCAACAACGGTTAAACTGAGTGATTATTGTCAATTTAATACTATTTGTTCAGAATATGATTGTTACATTCTGTGACATTCCTAGTTCTGGCTTCTAATGTTTCCCTTGAACAACTTTGTCAGTTTGCTGTCATGTATAAAACATTAGTTACCTTGGTAACAGATTAAGTATTATGTATAGTCAAGATGGGTTACAAAACCACAATTCAATTTAAAGCAATTATATGACTTGTTATGCACATTTACTTATATAAGAAAATCCTCATGCTTCCCCTTGATGTTCAATATAGTATATGTCATTTATGAGAAGTTAAAACAGTAGTGTTATTATACACAAGTCCATGTTATTAAACTCAGTGTCTATTGTCAATTTAATACTATTTGTTCAGAATATGATTGTTACATTCTGTGACATTTCAAGTTCAGGGTTCTGTTGTTTCTCTTGAACAACTTTGTTAGTTTGATGGCATGTATAACGCATTAGTTACCTTGGTAACCACTTAAGTATTATATATGGTCAAGATGGGTTATAAAAGCTACAGTTCAAGTTAAAGCAATTACATGACTTGCTATGCATATTTACTTGTATAAGAAAAGTATCATGTTTCCCTTGATGTTCAATGTAGTGTATGTCATTTATGACCATTTAAGACTTAGTGTTATTATACACAAGCCCATGTTATTAAATCCTGTCTTTAATATCTAAATTCTGCAGACTGCTTCATCTTATATGATGATTATATATTTCATGTCTAGATTTACTAAAATCATACATTACATAACTGTTGTGTGTTTTTTTTTTTTTGGCTGTTGCTTATTTTTTTGAGAGACCACAATCTGTAATGTTTATTCTTATTAGCTCCTTCCAAGCATGTTTATACAGTCCATACACTTTAAATTATAGGACCCTTCTAGTTTTTTATTTGTTATAAGTATATTTTAACCCTTACATACACACATATCAGTACTTTAAGCAAAGGCAACAATGCCCATCCAGTTTTTCCAGAATACCATTCACTAGTTCATGTGGTGTGTTTCCAGGCTGTTCTTAAAATATCCAAACCAATATTTGTCCTGTTCCATTTTACTAGCCTGTTATACGGAGTGGCCACGCTGCCAGTGAACCACTCAATACACCTTCGTTCTCACAGATATTTCCATGAAGGAAATCTGATGACTCTCTAACAATTTCCGGCAACCCTAAACACCCCTAGAATCAGCTATCCCCATATGCCCAACACGTCTGAGCAAGCTCACCTTCCAGACCACTGCAAAGGGTACTGCACAAAGACTAAGTGCTCTTAGTCTTTCAGAATAACTCAGACTTCCACTCTTATGTATGTCCTTAATGTGTTTGTACCAAAATACATTTTAAATACAAAATTGTGCTTATTATTTTTATTTATTTTTTTATCAAGAATGAAATTAATGAGCTAAATGAAGTGTTGGGAGACCATCAATATTTGTACATTTGGTTTAAAACAGCCCCTTTGTTATATATATATATTTTTTTTAAACCAAAAACTTCATTGCCAATAATCATCTTGGAGGCTCCCCAGAGCCATTAAGCATTATCGTCACTCTGTCTCCATTACCATAGCAACCTGGGACCATCTGTTGCTGTTAGTGTGTCTGTGTACTGCATACTAGAGGCTCACGATGCATCTGTAGCAAAGCTTCACTTCACTGCAACTTCAAGCCTAAATTCCCTCCCTTTCAATGAGGTAGCAGCCAGGAAAAGAATGGAGAGCAAATAAAAAAAAAAAACCCTCCCAACAAGCCACCACAACAAAAGATAACACATTCTTCCAGCCTTCCCACCTCTCGCTCAGCAGATGTGTAAACAAACTATTCCCTACCAAAATGTCCTAAATCACTGTTTTATCCACCCCCTTCCCCTGGATCCAGGCTAAAACACCAAATGTCTATTCCTAATACACAAGCATCAGTAAACCTCGATCACAAGCTGCAACCCACAGCATCCCAGAGACAAAAACGGCAACATACAGCAGCTGCCAGACACAGCTGCATCCACACACACCATGTCTGGCTTAATCAAACAGCTCTCAAAGCTATGATGCCTTCCATCATTGATATTAGCTATGTTTAGACAGAATAATAATGACATCTGTACTAGCTGCCA
Organism: Protopterus annectens; assembly: GCF_019279795.1. NCBI lineage: Eukaryota > Metazoa > Chordata > Ceratodontiformes > Protopteridae > Protopterus > Protopterus annectens. The sequence goes on along the minus strand of NC_056729.1, from coordinate 635,793,065 downwards.
GACACAGCTGCATCCACGCACAGCATATCAGGATTGATCAAACAGCACTTGTAGCTGTGATACCTGCCATAATTAATATTAACTATATTTAGACAGAATAATGATGACATTTGTACTAAGAGCTTGCTACTATTATTTAACCAGGATATTCATGACATTTCTAAATCATACTTTAACTGAAGAAGGCATTAGTCTCCATGACAGCATTTTTTTTCAAAATACTCTACTGTTACTGCTGTTATATATGATGTTAATTTGTTACATTTGAGTCTGAACTCTGATGAATGGTACTTTGTTGAATTAGTTAATTAATTACTTCAATTATTATAAGTAAAATCAATGAAAAAATGAATAAGATAAGTATTCATTGAGTTCAAGTAGGGGAATAGAAACTTCTGTGTTTGCATTATATGTTGCTTTGTTTGGCTTATACATAATGTAAATAGTAACCCATCTTGACCTACCTTTGTTTGTGAAGAATTATTGGACTCTGAACATTCTGAATAAATCATTACTGTTTCTCGGTTGTTTAAGAAACCCTCCTTTTTTTAAATAACAACAGATGACAAGTGATGTACCATATCAGTTGATACTTTGAGATATGTAGGTAAGAGTTATTTTTTAGGACAGCTATCTTGGAATCAGTCTTTTGTTTCTTCTTTCGGTACTTACATATTATCACAACCAGATGTTCACTGTTGCGGTAATACGTTTGTTTGCCTAAAACCAGATAGTGGGAGTTAGTTAAGATGGAATTTGATGTTTTCAGTGGGTATGACTTAGTTTGTCCTTACATTTGGTAAGGTAAATAAACGTGGAGATGTGAATCTTGGACTACATACTGTAAAGTTGTTTACACTGCTGTCGTGTCACAGGAAATGAAAGATGGACACCTGGGAAATGTTTGGTTGAACTTCTGCTGTCCTGCAACATGGATTACTTATAAGTGTAGAATACTTTATTCAGAGAATAAGACATGGAGACTGCAAATCCTTTTTGGTAAATTGTTGGATTCATTGTTGCAAACTGTTGAATAGAACTGAAGTTAAGGAGAATAAGTAAGTGAATATGTATGTGCACACTTTATAAAGTACTTGTACAATGATGCTGTTCTGTTAAGTGGTTGTCCGATAATCATTTTTTTGGAGTCGTTGCCAATAATGGTTTATTTTTTGGATTCAGATGGTGTTATCCTTCTGGATACTACTTACTGTTGTTGGATTGTTTAGTAGATGTTTATGGCAGCATACTTGTGGATTGTACAGTCACTGGGTTTACTGTTTGGAATGTGCCTAACACATAACAGGACTTGGAAATGTAGTATGAATGACATGATTTTGGGAATGGCATACCTTCAAAACAAATACTAATTTTTCAAATATTACACTGTTATTCCTACCTAAACAAAATGTTTTTTTAAAGATAATATTGCCTGTGTGATTCTGCATACATTTCTGGTTTAAATTACCCACAGGAAAGAAAGCGGTAATATCGCAAAAATCTGGTTGCGATATTACGTAAGTACCCTTCTTTCTAGCATCAGTCCAACAATTTGTTTCTTTTATTCTTTTAAGACTAATTGCCATCCATTCCATTTCTTCTGGGAAAGACACTATGTTGTTTTTGATGAATATAGTAGCTTCTTCTAAGTCATTAAAGGTTCTCATCTCATTGGCAAAAAGTATTTTTATCTTGGCTGGAAAGGCGAGCTGTGCTTTAATGTTGTTTTGTTTCAACAGTTTTATTATCGGCCAGACTTTTTTCCTTTGTTCTAGTATTCTGGAAGAATAATCATTGAAACCTAATCAGGCTTTGATTGTATTTTAAGGGTGATTTTCTCCAAGCAGATTTTAATATTAGTTCCTTGTCCAGAAATGAAAGAAATTTTATAACTATGGATGTAGGTGGAGTGTTTTTTGTTAGAAGCAGGTTTCCTTAGTGCTCTATGTGCCGTTTCAATTCCAAATGAAAGTCCCTCTTTCAAGTCTATAAAAACAGGAATCCAGGTTGTTAAGAATGAAATAATGCCTTCTCCTTCAGTGTTTTCAGGCAGACCAAAGATCTGTATGTTGCTTCTCCTTTCCCTGTTTTCTAAGTCATTAATTTTGTTAAGCAGCCATGTATTCTGTTTAAGCCGAGATTCTTTTTGGAATTTTTCCTCTTTGTGTCTCCCTTCAATGTCATTTAGAGAAGTCACTATATTTGTTATTTTTGTATGGTGTTGCTGTAATAGTTCCTTAAGAGTATCAGTCTGTTTTCTGAGAATTTAATTTGAGATTTTCTAAGTCATTTTTAAAACCATCCATCTTCAAAGATAGTTCCTGTAAAGTAGATGTCATCAATTGCAGTTCTTTTTTCATAGCAGCATCTTGATGAGAATTCCTTCAGTTGTTCATATTCAGTGACTCAATATATCTCCAAGTTGACAGAAAAAAATGTTTGTATATCTCCACCAAAATTGATATTCATGTAGTTTAGTAGTTTATCTATAGATTTATGATGTTTTAAACTTGAAAATAATAAAATGTTCCTATATTATTATACTAGTTTATGGAGCTCTCAAAATTCACTGCTCTCAGTTGGCCATCTAGGCTCCGCCCCTACATATATTTTCTAATGTAAATAGAAATAGATTCTTTGTGGATATGTAACTATATGCTGCACAATTCAAGAGCTCAGGAGGAATATCAATTTCACAAAGTTTAGACCACACAATTTGAGTCAGTGTGTTATTGATTAAGCCTTCTGACATGAGAGTTTAGTGTTTAAGCAAACAAGAAGATATAAAGTAGGGCATTTGGACCTTAAAATGTGACAGCAGCTGCATTATATTTGCCCATCATCAGTATTATGTTACTCTTTTCTCTTTAAAATATAAAATGTACATTTCTTTTAAAGGTAGCACATGGATTCTACTTTATTATTTGAGAAACTAGATAATATGCTTAAAAGCTAAGGGAGGAGGCACTAATCATACTTGGATATTAGGACAAGGAGAAACAATAAAATATAACATCTGCTGGGGATGTCTCCAAAGGATTATTTTAGTAGAGGTAATAACAAAATAGTAATCAGAGAGGTGACCATAGTTTGCACAAAATGGGGGTGGTGGGATATGTATGACAGGGATGGGGGAGATGTAAGCTAGTATATGTCAAAAACTAGTTAGGGATAAAAAGGCACAGAAGACAATGACTATATAATAAAAACTAGGGAATAGAAATGTCTGCTGTTAGAAATGTTGCTGATCTGAGAGAGCAAGATGGCTGCCGTCCTATAGAGAGTGCTGAAACCCAGTAGAGCACCTTACCCGAACATTTTACATAAAATATAAGGGAGATAAAATTCTCTATATCACCAAATACATGGTACAGGCATAGGAGCAACTTACAGTACGAACTGGAATAAAAAATAAATCTGGATCCTTGCTAAAAAGACATGATTTCTGCAGATAGCTGTAAGGGTCTCTGCCACATGTGAACTTTGTGCTGAATACTGCTAGGCCGAGGTAATCCTAAATTACAACACAGAAGAACTTCTACCAAATACAGTAAGTCTGATCAAACAAAATGCCTAATGATCAGGAATCTATGGAAAGCCAGACTACTAAATCAAAATTTACTACAATAAACTCACCTGAAAAGGATACAACATCTAAAAGAGCCAGAACTAGCAAAGCTGTGGAATCTAGTAAAAATGCAAACTCAAATAAAAACAAGTCAGAAAACTCCAACCTAGAAGACTTGAAAGTAGCTTTGCAACCCATTCAGGAAGCTATACAAAACCTATCAACTCAAATTAACACAATTGGCTCATCTACAGATAAAATACTTACAAGACTGGACAAAATAGAATCTAAAATAATGGATCACGACATTCAAATAGAAAGCATCCAAAAGGAGTCAAATACCAACAAAATGATATTCGGGAAATACAAGCAAAAATCCTGGATCTCAAGCCAGATCTAGACAGAACAACTTAATTATAAGGGGCATCCCTGAAAATGTAGATCAAAATAAGCTGCTGAACACACTGTCAGAAATCTTTGCCCTATTCCTAGGAAATGATTTAGAAGCTAACCAAATCACTATTGAGAGACCACATAGGGCTCTTAGACCATCACCCGCTGTAACTAGACCAAGAATTGTATATGCCAAGATACTTAGCTTTCTTCATGTTAACAAAATATTACTTGCTGCCAAAACAAAAAAATCTGTGGTTTGGAATGGCATGAGCATTACCATTGCTCAAGATCTACCATATCAAATTAAACTAGAGAGACAAAAGCTTGCCCCTTACTGTTCTTTCCTCATAACAAAACAAATCAGATTCCAAATGAAGTTCCCCAACACACTTACCTTTACAATGCAAGACCACAGATACTAATGCAACAACAAGGAAGAAGCAGCTACGACGTTTCTTAAAGTATTTAAAACAAACCCAGGAAAAAACATGTTTTAAAACCCAATAAACGCTAGTTATGCTCTCACTGCCACAAGTAAAAAGAAAAGAAGATCCTTCCACATAATCTAGATTACCTGCTTTGTATAACGCACTTCTGCTAAGCTTCTTTTTCCTCTGATGATTTCCGACTGAGGGGCCCTGCTTTTTGCATCCAAAATCAAGTGCTGGTTCCTGGGTATGATCTTCACATAATCCTTGGTCTAAAATAGAAGCTCCAGCTCCCAACAGGCTAGGTTGTCAACACTAACCTTGTGTGAAGGCTGAATTCCCAAGGTGCAATGCTTGCTTAAAGCTACAGAGCCCAACTCTACACAGTCCTGCACTGAAGGAGAATAAAAATGAAAGTGAAGAGTAAAAACAACTCAAACAACCAGAGGATACAGCAAAACTTTGTGGAGGAAGCAGGCTCACACTAATATGGACAAAATACTGGATATCTCACTATACAAAGGTACTTTAAAAACTACATGGTGACTGTAAAATAGGATAGGATGCTGAAGAAATCTAAGGGCTTAATACATTTAACGTTGTACTATTTAAAGGGCAAACAGTGGAAATGCATAATATAGGTGGATCTTATGTCTGGTTGCATATTAGTCTCTGTTTATTCAGCTTAAAAAACAGAGGCGTTTTTTTTTTTTTTTACATAGACATTAAGAGAGCAACTTGTGGATTATGGTCACAACCAGATGGACATTCAGTTTTATCTATAGTACAAGCCATAAAAAAGAAGGGGAAGGAAAAGAAAAAAAGAAAAAAAAATGTTATTTGTGCAGTTTTGATGAAAATATCTTGTTTCAAAATACTTTAGCATTGTTCATACCCTGTATGAATACAGAGTCCGAGAAAGGAGTTCTAGATAAATTAAGGGCTCATCAAAATGCAGGATATAATGTTTTCTACATGAATGTAAATATATAGTTAACTTAGCAATTTTCTCACTTTACTTTCAATGTGTGCTCTGCATGATGTTTCAAGTTACGGTACTAGGGATAGAATAAGTTTCTATGCTCTGCTGGTATTGGTTTAATGAACTGGGATACTGGATGAATAGGGATACCCCATGGTTAAACCCTAAAAAGAATTTCTATAGTCTCTATCTAACAATTGTGCTTCTAATAAGAACTGGTATCTCAATCTCTTCCAGGGGGACAGCGGTAGTAGTTAGGCACTGGGATAAAGCTGGAAGAGTTTCTCATCTATATCTAATAATGTATGTATGTGTTCAGGGTCCTGCAGTGATACGGTTATCTAACAGTACAGTACATAGCTTCCGATTTGGTATTCAAGTCCTAAAGAAAAGATGTTGAAGTTAGCCTCATGGAATGTTAAAGGTTTACAAACAGATAAATTCATGCATCTTGTCTATAAATCCAATCTAGACTTTATAATGATACAAGAAACACACCTACTAAAGGAGCAGTGGGTTCACACGGCAAATAAAAAATGGATCAAATCCATTATAGCAGCTGGTAATAACACCAATAAAGCAGGAGTTGCCATCATTATTAAAAATTAGTTCCAATACAATATTTTAAGACAATATTCAGACCCAGAAGGCAGATGGTGTTATTTTATAACCAAAATTGACAAAGTAGACAAACCAATCTTGATAGTAAATGTATATGCCCCTTGCTTCTCTCAACACAAATTTATTATGGGCATCTATAACTTAATAAACTCCTTCCCAGAACACTACTACATCCTAGGGGACTGGAACTCTATTCAAGACCCAAATATAGATAGAACAAACAAAAAAGCTAAATTCAACTCACAGGCCACTACTGCCCTTTTCGAAATCAAAAATGATTTTAGACTTAGCGACCCACACCTCATTACAGTCCCTCACACAAATAGTAAAGGTTTTACCTTCTTTTCACAGTGTCATAAAACTTGGTCCAGACTGGATTTCTTCTTAGTGTCGGACACCCTATTACAATTTAAACTTTCACTAGACACAGAACCTAGATCTCTATCGGATCACTCGAAAATCACCCTTACAATAGATTGGGCACATTGCAACTCATGACATAACAATAATAGACTCTGGCACTTGAACCCTAACTTATTAGAAAAACAAGATATTAGAAAAGAAATTGACTTATTACTGGACCAATGCATTTTAGCTATTGTAGATAACACCTTTCTGTTCGATATAACTTGGGCTACCACCAAGGTATTAATTAGAGGGATGTTAATCAATAAATACGCTTTCTATAAGAAAAATATTTTCACCAAAGAAAAAAGTATTAAGGATGAAATATCTAAACTTGAGCTTAGGCTGCAGCAGTCTTATTCCGTGGAGGTAGAGAACTCCATTAATCAACTTCAAGCTAAGTTACTAGCACTACAAGCAGAAAACCTATCATTTCAAGAAATAAAAAACCTAGCCAATTACTCACAGTGGGCCCAACTCCCCTCTAGATTATTGGCAAGACTGTTGAATCAACATAAACCTATTCCACATATCTCAGAACTTATTTTTCAGCAAAACAGTTACTCTAACTCACAAGATATAGTTAAGGTCTTCTAGAGCATATATGAAGATGTGTACAACCCTACCCCCAAAACATTCAATGAACAGGAATTACTTTTATTTATTAATGAACTAAACTCCCCCAGGCTAGAGATACAACAAACTTCTCTATCAGCTGAACTTACACAAGTGGACATCAAAACTATAATTAATAACCTCAAAAATAATAAGGCGCCGAGTCCTGATGGTTTCTCAGCCGAGTTCTACAAATGCTTTAGTTCTAAGATGTCGATCATACTACATCACCTATATAATCACATAATACAAGAGGGTATCTCTGACCCACACCTAAATGCATCCAGAACCATATTAATACCTAAACCAAACAAGGACACTACCAACCCTAATAATTACAGGCCCATTTCTATTATTAATTTGGATATGAGAATTATGGCAGCAATTTTGGCTAATAGAACTAAGACTATAATTACAAAAATTATTTCCCCAGAACAATCCAGGTTTATCAATCAGAGACAAACAGTTGATCAAACTCTAACTCTTGAAGCAATGATATCTTTATCCCTAAAGAAACAAACACCTATCTACACCTTAGCTATAGACGCTTCTAAAGCATTTGATAGAATCAATAAGTCATTTCTGACCTTGATTCTGCAAAAATTTAACTTTCCTACAGAGTTTATTCACTATATAAACACTTTACACAACAGAGCATATACCACTCTACAAATTAATAAACCTAGCTCCAAAAAAATAAATATTAACAATGGGATTAGACAAGAATGCCCCCTATCACCTTTCCTATTCAACCTATATATTGAGCCCTTATTCTTACTAATAAAACAAAGAACATTTCATAATATACCCCTTCTTTTTAACACTGAAATTTCTCTATCAGCTGCATTTAGACGACTTAAATATATATTATTCTCTTCCCAACACGGATCTTTACAAAATCAATAATTCAATAGAATTATTTTCAAAGTTCGCGAACTATAAGGTAAACTTGGATAAGACAGCAATATTCCCAATTAATAACTACGCTCAATTCCCAACTGCAGGTACTATACCTAATATTGAAGTCAGTGACCACATACAATACCTAGGAATAGCATTCTATACCAATGCACATAATTACTATCAGGACAATGTGATTAAAACATGGAACACCATACAAAAAGACTTGGTAAGATGGCACAATTGAAACTCCCCCTTCTCTCTAGAGTAGCCATCATTAAAATTAATATCCTCCCCAGAATACTTTTTATATTTAACGCAACCAATACACTGATCCACAATAAAGTCTTCAGTAACATCCAATCAACCCTCTCAAAATTCGTCTGGCATCCAAGACCCAGCAGGATAAGTTATCAAAAACTTATATATCCAAAGGACAAAGGTGGGGTGCGCTTGCCTGACTTTAAACTGTATTACGAAATTACCAAAGGTAGTAGACTAATTAATATTGCAAATTACAGGGAATAAATCAATATGTGGTGCCCAACCTGGTTGAAATTATATCATAACTATGTTAAAACATTACAATTTAATCCCAAGGCCCTCCCATTTCTAAAGGGAATATCCAGAAAAAGATACAAAATACAAAATGACATATGGGAACAAATTAAAATAACACAAAATCTCTTCCAGTCACTAAATCTATTAACTGCTTTTTATACTTTCAAACCATTACACCTTAACCCTAATATTCAACTAAATGAAAAGATGATTGACCTGAATTCATACCCACTACTGAAAGAAAAGACAGTTTTAGACATTTATCTACTTAGGCAGGAATCTATAACTAATATTAGAAACAAACTTAATCTCCCATTTAAATATACAATTATGATAAGACAACTGAAAGAAGTATGTTACAGATTTTGGAAGGATACTGACATCCCAGATCAACATATAGATACATGTAGAACACTTTGGGATATGATGACACGGAAAAAAAATGATCTCAAATACCTATAAATTCATTATCTCACTTAGACACATGAAAGAAGCTATCCACTCCAATTACTGGACAAAACAAGACCCTACAATTACCTCCAATATAATTGCACAGGCAATTCAGAAATTTTCCAAAGACATTCTCCTTCAGAAGCTCAGATATACTCAACTTATGATCCTAAACAACGCATATTTTACGCCCACAATATTAAATAAAATGTACAAAGAACTCCCACCTTTTTGCCAATTCTGCCCCTCCAAAGAAGCTGATATTATTCATATATTTTGGAGTTGTAAATGTACATACAAACTTTGGTGTGCCTTAAGAGTCAAATTAGAGAAAATGGGCTATGAAAAATCAACCTTATCCGGAAATTTGCCCTCTTATGCGTACCTCCTATAGGAATGAAGAATAATCACAAGCACATTCTAGTTACAACATTTATGCTAATAAAATACTACATCACATTAAATTAGAAAGACAGGTCCAAAATAACATGGGATGGATTCAAGCAAACAGCTAGTAAACAACTCCTGGCTCATAAATATTTATGGTATTCCATGAGGAAAAAAAAGGACCCAGAAGGACACTTGGAAAATGATATTTGAACTCATTCTGACATGATTGTAACGCATATTTCTGTATGCTGCATAGCTTGATATAGATGAGAACTGTATATAGGTTATCTAATGTATATAGGTTTTATGTTTGTAGGTCTGTATATTGTATGTTATTGTTTTATTCTCTGTTATATTGTTTTCTTGTCTTCATTTGGTTTTGATATAACCCTAATAAAAAGGAATTGAAAAAAAAAAAAAAGAAATGTTGCTGATCTACAGAGTCAGAGTGCAGGATGGACTGAGAATAGACATATGCCAACAGAATGTGCAGATCAAATTCAGGATGGATGCCTTTTGAGTAGATTGGGAGGAGTGCCAGTGCCAGAAAGAATGACAAAACTGGGAATTAGTAAGGATGGGGAAGGATGATGTAGGACCAAAGAATAGGTATGTAGAGTAATTGCAACATTTGGAGAAATTTCAGACTTACTAAGAAAAGTTTGAAAGCTGCTGTACAAACCAACAACATGGCGTATCCTTGTTAGATAACAAGGTCTAGGATCATTTGTGTTCATAATTATTTGCCACATCTGTGCCATTTGTATTTTTAATGACAAAGGTGTCACCTTCATTTTTCTGTAGTCTTTAGTTTTTATTGGCCCTACACAACTTTGTGTTGTCCTTTGCTCACAGTTATTGTAACTTGAAATATTTCATCCATGTTATCTTAGTATGCAAAAAAAATTTTGCATGTAATTAGGAAACAAGCAGTAACCTTACAAGTTTCACAGTGCAGAGAATGTACTCATGTGAGGTGTTGTCTGACTGATTGAAACATTTGTTTTTGGATTATATTGATGTATACCTAACTGTTGTTGTAGGATTTTAAAATTGCATGTGGTGTATTAGTATGCAACCACATGGCCTGCCATATATGTACTTGGAAAAGTAACAACAGTTGCAAAGAATTTGTATAGGATACTCAACTCTGATTCATGTGATTTCAGAGTAAGTGAGAACTGTATATATAGTAAAAACAAAATTCCCAAACCAACAAAACAACCAGTGAAGTGAAAAATAAGATACTGTAAAAGAAAAACGCCAGCACTGGTAATAACACGACTAAAAACAGAGTGTTTTTAATAAAGTAAGCATTTTCACGGATACACCACTTCTTCAGACTACAATCAATCAAACAAGCATCACATTTAAATAATAAAACAAATCAATTATGACATCATTGAATAAAAAACATACACTATTTAAAGGAATACAGTATACCAAAATTTCTAAAAAGCAATGAATTCAATGCTTAAGAGACTTTGCCTTTAAAAAGGGTTTAAAGGAAACCATGCTATTCAAGCCTGGAGGCTTGTCTGCATGGAACTGCACTATTCATTCTTCCTCAACTGCCTCCATATTGTTCTTAAAATCTCCCCCACTCTTCTTAATAGCTATAGTCTCAAGTACTATAAACTTAAATATATGATCAGTGCCTTCTTTATTGTTATGCATAGCTAGTGCACTGCTTTCCTTCATATTCCTAATGTCCCTATAGTGTTCTAATATTCTATCTTTCAGTAGAGGGTTCGTCTTCCTTGTGTAAAAAGAAAAACATCTTACACAGTAACTAAAATAAATAACATTACAGGTCTTACAGTCAGCATAAAAATTGGGGTCTATCTTAAATCCCAAGAGATGGTGTATTAAGGGTCCCCCCCATATGTATATATCTACAAACCATGCAGTTCCTGCATGCATAAGTACCAGTTCTCTCAGATCTAGGGGACCTACTAAAATCAGCAGTTCTATAGCATAAATGACCCCTCAATGACCTATTGTTATGAAAAGTAAAGTTTGGCCTATCATCAATCACCCCTTTAAGTCCTTTAGCAGTGAACAAAATATCCCAATTTTTGTTGATGACCTCACATACCACATTTATATTACTGGCAAAGGTCAAAGGCATCCGTAACTCACTATTAGTACTATGTCTCAAATTAATCCTAGTCACTTCTACTTGTGAGGTAGCCCTACTCTCATTATAGTATGGTTTACATCTATAATTTCTGGTTTCCCATGCTTCGTGTATACATTTATCAATATCATTTCTTTTATATTCTCTCTCTATTAATTCTAACTTAAGAGAATTTAAAGCATGATGCAGCTGGTTATCATCATTATGTAGACGCATCATCCTGAAAACCTGTCCATGTATAATATTCCGTTTAGTATGTTTCGGGTGCATGCTATTATTATACAAGAGGTTATTCTTCCTCACAGGCTTCCTATGGAGACTAGTCCTAATGCAGTTTAATTGATGCTTGCTAACTTTGACATCAAGGAAGTCGATTTCATAAAAAGAATACTTATATGTGATTCTCAAAAAACTTGTCGTCCCATTTAAGTATTCAATAAAATTAGTCAAAGCTTGTTAAGTACCCTGCCATAACATAAAAATATCATCCACAAATCTAATATACCAGGCAATAGATCCATTAGACAGTTCATTGGAGGGTATATACTCACATTCCCATTTTACTAAAGAAAGGTTGGCATAGCTATTGGCACAAGCCATGCCCATAGCCACGCCAACCTTATGTAGATAGCATGTATTCCCAAAAATAAAAAAAATTATCATCCAGTACAATATCAAGCAATGTACAAATTAAGCGCACTTTACTATTCTCAGTCCCCTTATCACAAAGCAGTTCTCTCACATTCTCTACGCCCCAATCATTGGGGATGGCAGTAAATAATGACTCAATATCTAGAGTCACAAAAGAACAATCAAGTTCTATATCTCTCCATTTAGAGCTAAGCATGTTCAGAAAGGTCTCTGTGTCTTTCAAGACTGTCAGACAACCATCCAATATTGGGTGTAAATTTTTCTCAACATATATGGAGAGAGGTTCCTTGGCCCATCCTTTACTAGAAACTATAGGGCGCATAGGTGGGGTACTCAAATCCTTGTGTATTTTAGGTAGCCCATATACTATGGGAATCACAGGGTGTTCAACAATGAAATATTTAATGATGGACTGAAATATCATACCAGTGATCAATAGATCAAATACCAAAAAGGCTACTTTATCAATGATCCCGTTCACCACATTTATGGGTATACATTTGTATGTCTTAATTAACTTCTCTAAAGCAAATTTCATACTCCTCAAAACCTAGGTGGAATCCTTCAAAGCCCCCGGGCCTGTGGAAAATATGGCCCAGACTGCAGAATCCTTTATAAACGCATTCTATGAACACCTTCAGGAATTCATGGATCTTGCAATCCCAAATAAAACCAAGACCCAATCCTCCAAAGGCAGACGTCCTGTCTGGTGGACCCCAGCCATAAACAAACTATACAATAGAAGGAGGAAGCTACTACATGATAGAGCAAAATCCCAAAAAGGGAAGGCATCTCTGATCAGTATTAGCAAAAAACTATGGGCACTCATAAAATCATCTAAGGCCAGCTTTGAGAGAAAAATTGCACAGGACACTAAGGATAATCACAAGGCTTTCTTTAGTTATGTTAGGAACCTGGGTGGGAATTCCCAGATATGCTCAGAATTAGTTTAAAATGACAAAAAATACACCGAACCCACAGACATTGCCAACATCCTAGCTGACAGGTTCAGCACAAACCCCCCCCCCACCAAAAGGGCAAATATCTATCCCAGCAGAGGTCTGCTCCCCTGACATCTCAGATGCTCAGGTAAGAGCCGCACTCTCCAAAGCAAAAAACGCAGCATCAATGGGACCGGACGGTGTCCTGGGCTGCGTCCTACATGAACTCCAAGAAGAGCTAAACCCAAACATAAAACTATTGTTCAATCTCAGCCTTACTACAGGATATGCACCCAAAGAGTGGCGTACAGCAACAGTGGTCCCTCTCCACAAAGGTGGTGCCTCAACGGATACTGGAAACTATTGCCCCATAAGCCTGACTAGCTTGGTCTGCAAAGCTATGGAAAGGATCATCATGGACCTCATAAATAAAGATATTGGGGACCTACAGACACTGGATCCTACCCAGTTCGGCTTTGTTAAGGGCAGGATCCTGCCTCTTAAACCTGGTCAATTTCTTTGAAACAGGCACCAAGGCCATTGATGAGGGGAAGGTGGTCCACACAGCCTACCTGGACCTCGCAAAAGCCTTCGATACAATACCCCACTCGGGCATTATAGATAAGCTCACCAGCTTAAATATAAACCCCTATGTCACTAGATGGGTTGCAAACTGGCTCAAGGACAGAACCCACATGGTTAGAATTGCTGGAGCCATGTCAGACTTCAAATCAGTTACAAGTGGCATCCCGCAAAGCTCAGTCCTGGGACCTCTCTTGTTTGGTATATATTTCTCGGAGGTACAGGCCAACACGGAAGGACTGTGGCTGACCAAGTTCGCAGATGACTGAAAACGGGGCGCCATAATCAACTCTCCAGCCGACACAAGCATCCTCCAAAAGGGCCTCATAGAAACAGACAACTGGTGCCAGAGCCATGGCCTCAAGCTAAACGCCAAAAAGTGTATAGTCATTCCGTTCGGCAAAAACAAAGTGCCCACAAATTACCACATAGGTGGTAATCCATTAAGTACAGAAGAAGTAATTAGGGACCTGGGGACCCAAGTTGATAGCAATCTCTCATTTGACAGCCACGTGGCCAAAGTGGTTAGAAGAACATTTTATATAGCCCACCTAATCATGAAGGGATTCACATCTAGATCAGGGGAGGTCATCGTGCCTCTTTACTTATCCCTCATCAGACCCATAATTGAGTACAATGCCCCTTTTGTGATGTACCTTGCCAGACACCTGCAGCAACTGAAAAGACTCCAAAAGTACCTCACCAAGAGGATCAAAGGGCTCAAACAGATGCCATATGCTGCCCGGTTAAAGAAACTCCAGCTCTACTCAGTGGAATACCGCCTGTTCAGAGGCGATCTGTGCCTGATGTATAAAGCCATGTCCAACCCGTAATTAATGGACATGCTGCACCTCAGAAAATCCAAATCCCATCGAGCTACGTGCTCGAGATACTTGAACCTCAGCAGTGAAATAAATAGGATATGCTGGAGGGACAGATTCATAACCCAGAGGCTCCCTTCACTCTGGAATAAAATCCCAGTCCAGGTTAGGCAGAGTCCCTCATTGACTCTCTTCAAGAGGAATCTTGATGAGTGGATGGGAGATCGTAGGTTTACCCCGGGTATCACTTCTGTGTCACTGTTAGACAGAGGCACAGTATACTGACCTCGAAAAAGGGCATAACAAAATAAATTTAAAATGGGTGGCGAAAGCCAAACACACTCTGGCTAGGCTTATAAATGCCCTAGGGCAGATAGCCTAGTATGAACCTATGAACCTATGAACATCATGGCTCTAAGCTGTGCAGCAAACAGCTGAAGAAAGATAGACAACTGATAGATCCAGGCTTTGCATCTCTCAGTTGATAGAGGAAAGACATTTCACAGCTCTAAGATGTGCAGCAATAAAAGCTGAGAAAAGACAGATATATCACAGGTCTAGGCTGTGCAGCTCATAGCTGAGGCAGGATGGACATATCAGAGAGACAAACTGTGAAGCTTACAAATGACAGAGGGCCAAAAATCTTAATTGCAAGCTATACAACTTGTAGCTTGTGGGAGTGTAGACAAGTCATAGCTACAGGCTGCGCTGCAGTGAGGCTAAAAATGATGAAAATTCCACCAAGGAAATGTTTCAAGAGATCTCTAGTTGAACACAGCATAACCCATTTGATAGCAGAAACAGGAGGCGAACATCTGATACAGACCTACTTATTTTTCTATTTCTATTTCTATTTTCTTATTATTTGTTAACTTGGTAGGTGGGCTAACTGATCTTTTTAAAGTGATGACTCAGACTAGATTAGGCACAAGATGAAAGTATTAAATGACTGGGACAGTGTAACACTGTTTGTAAAGAGCAGTGTGCCATGTAGGAGTATATCAAAGATTACTGAGGACAATTACTGGTCAGAGGCGAAACTAAGTACATATTCAACAAATGATAAGTGCAAAGGATAGCCAGTATCAGTCTTTAAATAAAAACAACTTGTTCAATGTCAGTGTGAAAGGTCTGACAATCCAATTATTTGTATTTATTTTTTGTTATTTTGAGTTTGTTAACTGAGGCAGAGTCCTAATTCCATTGTACCGATGTCAGTAATTACCAATAAGTAAGTGAAAATTCAGTAAATGTCTAAACATAGTGCACATGAATGATGAAGTTTAATAACTCAAGGCACAAGAAAATAAAATGTTAGTCTTTAGCTGTACAAAAACAACATTGTGGAGATAGTGCCTTGTAAATGGTAAATTAGAATGATAACCAGCATATTGTTTCATTCATGCAATTTGATTCCCCTCAGGCCTCTGAGCACTGTTTCTTTTGTAGTATATCTTTGTCATTACTTTAGCCATATGCTCCCCTTGCCTTTGAGCACACTTATGTAACACTTTGTATGTCGCATGGTGAATTTACACAAATGGGAAGAATCAGTCATATGTCTAGTGCAAGTGAGGGCCCCATGTTGAATGCCTTCATTCCTGATACACAGTGATGAAATCTTCGCATGTTTTCAATTACCACAATAACTCAATATTATACAATGCAATAGTCTAAGCTGTTTGGAGAGGGAAAGGTGATAGCTTAGAAATAGGACCCTTGGGCATTCTTTGAAGCTGTAAGTGAAAGCCTTATTTGGAATGATTTATCCTTATCTGCAAGAGCAGCTGAAACAGGCAGCTTATCCTACTGTCTGCTCACTTCCTGTAGGGAAACTAATTTGGAAAGACAAAAGCTTCTGATGGAAACATGGGAAAGCAACAAGGTTCTAAACCTCAAATGATATGCAAGTCCAGAGGTATATAGAACTGCTGCTGGGATTTAGGTATAATATTTCCTTTAATGTTTCTGAAAACAGCTGCTGATAATGTTCTGAAATGTATTTTACTTCCAGCAAAACTAAAACAATTTCATGTACCTAAAAGAATCTTTCTTAAAGCCATACTGCAGACATGACCTTTTTATTTTTATTACTTAACCTATATTCAGTTTAAATGTTGATAAATGTTTTTTTCATTTTTACTGTAGTGTCTGATAAATGTCTTAACTGACTTCTTTAAGCTCTACCACACTTATCGGATAGTGGGCTTCGAGCAATGGCATGCATTAATACTTCAGTATTTATTAACAAGCTATGCCTTTCCGATGACTATTTGTCTTGTTTTTTATTCACTCACTCCAGGACTGAGCCTGTTGGCTCCTATACCTGCACACAATCAGCTCATTCAGTCTGTGGTAGTGGGAGCCAGGAATCCCCCGAGGACACACAAGTCCTATAACCCATTTATGCCTGTCAAGGAATCCTGAATCATTTTATCTGTTCCATGGTAAGAGTTGGGTGGTAGGTAGTGTTTCACTTTGCTGGTCCTGTGGGGTGGCCTACCTTAGTTCTGGCTGGAGCACCCCCTTCCTGTAGTGGATTTTCTGAGCATTACCACAAACTGCTATCTAAAGGGAAACATGGCTTTCTACTCTGAATCCCCTCAGCTTACAGTGCGATTTGTACACAGCAGTGTGGGATCACAAGGCTTGAGTTCCTTGGAGCTACAATCCAGTGGTCCCTCTAAGTGTTCCATGTAATCAGCCACTATTGCTTTCCTTCCACATGGATGAATGAGCTGGCAATGGACATCCATTCCCATCCCTCCCTCCACCAGTTCCTACAGGCACCCAAGCCACTATATGAACTCAGGTCTTTATCTCTCTACACTGTGGTGTTTGCTGTGTCTTTTTAGGTTTTTACCATCCCACATTGACCTCAAGTCTCTGAGAATCATCTGTTGCATACTACCTTATTGGTTTCTGTAAAGTTTGAAAACTTGGGTATCCTATCTGTTAAATGTCAGGCGAGTTATTCAAATGATATCACTTATCCAAGTGCAAATTATATTGAATGAGATCACTGACTTCATAGTCTTCTGCTTCTCCTGAGGGACAGTTATTGTGAAGGTGATTGTAATATGTCTGTTAATGCAGAAAGCAAGCAACCTGTGGAAGTGTGTGTGTGTGTGTGTGTGGGGGGGTGTTCCTACTAGGTTTGGTGCTCCTTTTATTATGTCCCATCCTTTCATTTCCATATCTGTGGTGCATAGCACCCATTGCGCTCCCTGCAACTTTTGGGGTTAGTCACTTCAGATTTAGACCTACTTTGTTTGATGCAAACTTGTGAACTTTCACTTTATGATTATATCTATGTTTCTTTGTGGAAAATTAATTGTACTGCATGTTTCACACTGACTGGTACTTTCTGTGTATCTGTCATATTGCATTTCTGAATTTCTGAAAGTCAAATGCTGGGGACACTCCTCTCATCATCTCAAAGAGGAGCAGATTTGTACCACATATTGCTAATGACTATTTTCTGTGATATGCTTAAGAGATAAAGTTTTGTGTAATATCTAGCATACTGACAAAAATCTTTGTTATTGTACTTGATACGTCCAATGAGTGCTTACTCATACCATGTATTTTATTTTCTAGCTTAAATCTTAAAGCTTTAGAAGTTTGATTATACCATTTGTTTCTTTGATTGGAAATTTTCTACACTTTCTACAATGAGTTTTTTTTTTCTTAACATAAGTCTTTTGCAATTTCAATAACCACCATGGAAGAAACTTATAGGCATCGAAGTCTGAGTGTATTTTACCTGTCGATGTTGGAGCATGCTTTTCAGTAATGGAATTAATGAAGTGTAAACATTTTTAATTTCTTCAGCTCTTCCCTTATTACCCATAAAATCCTACCAGTTCCATCCCTGAATTTCTCTATTTATTGCCATATAATCACCTTTGCAAAATATTCTGCTTGACTCCAGTTTCTTAGTTTAATAATTATTCTTTGTATTAGTTATCTAGAATGCATAAGTATGCTCAGTTACCCCTGGGTTCTGTGACTGTACAATTATATTGCTAAAAGCCATCATTAGCCCATACTAAGTCAGGAACTCTATTGTGATGAAAGTTTTCAGATTCAGTTTGAACAAAGTGATTCTGAGCTGTATCCCCCAAAATTTGAATAGGTTCCTGCTAGATGTCATAATTGAGGGCTTCTTTCTGTCAAGGGGTTAAGATCACCGGCAATTCATAATGAACTTCTATTAAAGCACATGCCTAGTTATTCTAAAAAAACTTTCTGCTCTTCCTCAGATGACATATTTGGCAGTCTATAGAAGGTTACAATGTGCTATATTTCTAGACCAAAAGTAATGGATGTTGAATCTATTTCATTAACAAATGAAGTACAACATTTGAAGATGAGATAACATTCCTTTGTTCTCAATTTATAATGTCCTAAGAATTTAGGAACATGTAGTAGTGTATGATTTTCTCCAAACCATGCCTCCAACACAAATACAACATGACGCCCTTTAGTGTTTATTCAAACTTCAAATTCACCTAGCTTATTATTGAGAGTGCATGTGTTAGTTTATAAGCATTTCAGTCTTCTTGCTATGTTTCTTGTTATGTTACGTCTTTATTTGGAAAACCTGATGAATTCTTGATTTTTTTTTGTTAAATGTATTCCTAGGGCCGGATTCATTAACAGCTACACTAAATGCAGCTGTCATGTATGTGGCACTCCGCATACACGAGCACTCTATATTTGTATTCATTAAATGGTTCTACACTTAATGTAAATCTGCCAAGTAAAGGTAAATGACTGAATATTCTAGTGAAAGCATAAGTAGATGAATTACATGCTAATTAACCAATCTGACATAGCAGAGATCTTCATGAAGCTATAAAGTGATTGAGTATACTCAGCATAGCCATTTGTCCTATAATCCACAACTCTTTGGATTACAACAACAATTATACTTAAAAACGTTAGTATTTGCCCCTGACATTTGAAATTTGTATGTGCAACAGACTTTAACTAAAGTTGTTGCTGATGCTGTTGCCAGACCTCTGCCAAGAAGAAGAAATGTTTTTATTCCCTGTTTGACTTACTATGGACTGCATAACACAGCAAATTGTATAGCAAAACTAGGTTAACAGGGAATCAGTATAGTAAATATGGAACCTCTGTCACCTTCATCTGAGGCCAAAGGTAGGTGTGGAACCTATTTGGAAAAAAAAATAGAACTGCTTACTTCCAGGTGCAAGTAGTTATATGTCTCTAAGATGACACATCTCTCCTATGTATGGTAATGTCAGTAATACTGCATAACTGTGATGTCAGCAACATCCACCTTTGGGCTTTGCACAGTAATGTGCATCGAGTATTTCACTTTCCCACACATATATAGAACTGTTACTACATTAAAATTGTACAAATGCTAGTACACAGTCATTCATCATTGGCACAGGGTGGTGTTGGGATAAAATACACGAGGGCAAGCACAATGCCAAAGAGATGAGTGTGAATTATTAAATTGAATTGCATACTTGAAAGTTCTGCAGTATACCCACTGGTGTTATCCTCCATGTCAGAACTAACATCAATGTACAACATACGTAAAAAATTAAAGTCCCATATTAATACACACAAGAAATACAACCCCACCCCAAAAAATGTAAAAGAAATGAAAAGTATCCATACAGATCATGTAAGGAGGACAACAGCTGAATAACTAAGTAGTACATTGCAGCATTAATCAAAGCAATGTACACTTTTCTCAGTACAAATGGATAAAGGTGTTTTTGAATGTCCACTTGTATGGAGGGTGGTTGGTTATATATCAGAGGCTTAATGCATATCAAACCCCTGACCTTGCCAGATAGTGATACAACACTGTTCTGCAATAAATCCCCCAATCCGATATCTGTGCAGTAACAGAAACCTGGTTCAAGGCTCCTGAGAGCACCCGAGTAATACCAGGTTATACCTCATACCATGCTTTTGGGCCCCAAAACTTGGACCGAACCACAAAAGGAGGGGGGGGGGTATCAATATTCGTCAAAGATACCCACACCTCCAGGTTGGTGGCACAGCACGAAGCATCAGAGACTATCCATGTGCAACTAACAGTGGGTAAAACTGCCTTCCAGTTTATAGCCTGCTACAGACCACCCTCCCAAACCCAGGAACCCCACTCAGCCTTCCTGAGAACACTGGAAAATATGAAGGTCTCTCCAAACACCATTATATTGGGCGACTTCAACTACTCAAACATAGACTGGGAGCATTACTCTAGCTCCAACACCCTAGCCCAAAGATTCCTAGAATTTATAAACTGAAATGCTATGGAACAACTTGTTACCACTCCCACAAGAGGGGAAAACATACTGGACCTGATCATCACCAACATGGGGACTCTATGCTCCAGACCAGAAGTGTATCCCTCACTGGTAAGATCAGACCATAAATTAATCTCACTGGATATTCACATCCCGACCGCACCCCCTGCCCAGAAAACCACAGTGAAAAACTTCTCTAAAGCAAATTTCACACTCCTCAAAACCGAGGTGGAATCCTTCAAAGCCCCCGGGCCTGTGGAAAATATGGCCCAGACTGCAGAATCCTTTATAAACACATTCTATGAACACCTTCAGGAATGCATGGATCTTGCAATCCCAAATAAAACCAAGACCCAATCCTCCAAAGGCAGGCGTTCTGTCTGGTGGACCCCAACCATAAACAAACTATACAATAGAAGGAGGAAGCTACTACATGATAGAGCAAAATCCCAAAAAGGGAAGGCATCTCTGATCAGTATTAGCAAAAAACTATGGGCACTCATAAAATCATCTAAGGCCAGCTTTGAGAGAAAAATTGCACAGGACACTAAGGATAATCACAAGGCTTTCTTTAGTTATGTTAGGAACCTGGGTGGGAATTCCCAGATATGCTCAGAATTAGTTTAAAATGACAAAAAATACACCGAACCCACAGACATTGCCAACATCCTAGCTGACAGGTTCAGCACAACCCCCCCCAAAAGGGTAAATATCTATCCCAGCAAAGGTCTGCTCCCCTGACATCTCAGATGCTCAGGTAAGAGCCGCCCTCTCCAAAGCAAAAAACGCAGCATCAATGGGACCAGACGGTGTCCTGGGCTGCATCCTACATGAACTCCAAGAAGAGCTAAACCCAAACATAAAACTACTGTTCAATCTCAGCCTTACTAAAGGATATGTACCCAAAGAGTGGCGTACAGCAACAGTGGTCCCTCTCCACAAAGGTGGTGCCTCAACAGATACTGGAAACTATCGCCCCATAAGCCTGACTAGCTTGGTCTGCAAAGCTATGGAAAGGATCATCATGGACCTCATAAATAAAGATATTGGGGACCTACAGACACTGGATCCTACCCAGTTTGGCTTTGTTAAGGGCAGGATCCTGCCTCTTAAACCTGGTCAATTTCTTTGAAACAGTCACCAAGGCCATTGATGAGGGGAAGGTGGTCCACACAGCCTACCTGGACCTCACAAAAGCCTTCGATACAATACCCCACTCGGGCATTATAGATAAGCTCACCAGCTTAAATATAAACCCCTATGTCACTAGATGGGTTGCAAACTGGCTCAAGGACAGAACCCACATGGTTAGAATTGCTGGAGCCATGTCAGACTTCAAACCAGTTACAAGTGGCATCCCACAAAGCTCAGTCCTGGGACCTCTCTTGTTTGGTATATATTTCTCAGAGGTACAGGCCAACACGGAAGGACTGTGGCTGACCAAGTTCGCAGATGACTGCAAATGGGGTGCCATAATCGACTCTCCAGCCGACACAAGCATCCTCCAAAAGGGCCTCATAGAAACAGACAACTGGTGCCAGAGCCATGGCCTCAAGCTAAACGCCAAAAAGTGTATAGTCATTCCGTTCGGCAAAAACAAAGTGCCCACAACTTACCACATAGGTGGTAATCCATTAAGTACAGAAGAAGTAATTAGGGACCTGGGGACCCAAGTTGATAGCAATCTCTCATTTGACAGCCACGTGGCCAAAGTGGTTAGAAGAACATTTTATATAGCCCACCTAATCATGAAGGGATTCACATCTAGATCAGGGGAGGTCATCGTGCCCCTTTACTCATCCCTCATCAGGCCTATAATTGAGTATAATGCCCCTTTTGGGATGTACCTTACCAGACACCTGCAGCAACTGGAAAGACCCCAAAAGTACCTCACCAAGAGGATCAAAGGGCTCAAACAGATGCCATATGCTGCCCGGTTAAAGAAACTCCAGCTCTACTCAGTGGCATACCGCCTGCTCAGAGGCGATCTGTGCCTGATGTATAAAGCCATGTCCAACCCGGAATTAATGGACATGCTGCACCTCAGAAAATCCAAATCCCATCGAGCTACGCGCTGGAGCAACTTGAACCTCAGCAATGAAATAAATAGGACATGCTGGAGGGACAGATTCATAACCCAGAGGCTCCCTTCACTTTGGAATAAAATCCCAGTCCAGGTTAGGCAGAGTCCTTCATTGACTCTCTTCAAGAGGAATCTTGATGAGTGGATGGGAGATCGTAGGTTTACCCCGGGTATCACTTCTGTGTCACTGTTAGACAGAGGCACAGTATACTGACCTCGAAAAAGGGCATAGCAAAATAAATTTAAAATGGGTGGCGAAAGCCAAACACACTCTGGCTAGGCTTATAAATGCCCTAGGGCAGATAGCCTAGTATGAACCTATGAACCTATGAACATCATGGCTCTAAGCTGTGCAGCAAACAGCTGAGGAAAGATAGACAACTGATAGATCCAGGCTTTGCATCTCTCAGTTGATAGAGGAAAGACATTTCACAGCTCTAAGATGTGCAGCAATAAAAGCTGAGAAAAGACAGATATATCACAGGTCTAGGCTGTGCAGCTCATAGCTGAGGCAGGATGGACATATCAGAGAGACAAACTGTGAAGCTTACAAATGACAGAGGGCCAAAAATCTTAATTGCAAGCTATACAACTTGTAGCTTGTGGGAGTGTAGACAAGTCATAGCTACAGGCTGTGCTGCAGTGAGGCTAAAAATGATGAAAATTCCACCAAGGAAATGTTTCAAGAGCTCTCTAGTTGAACACAGCATAACCCATTTGATAGCAGAAACAGGAGGCGAACGTCTGATACAGACCTACTTATTTTTCTATTTCTATTTCTATTTTCTTATTATTTGTTAACTTGGTAGGTGGGCTAACTGATCTTTTTGAAGTGATGACTCAGACTAGATTAGGCACAAGATGAAAGCATTAAATGACTGGGACAGTGTAATACTGTTTGTAAAGAGCAGTGTGCCATGTAGGAGTATATCGAATATTACTGAGGACAATTACTGGTCAGAGGCGAAACTAAGTACATATTCAACAAATGATAAGTGCAAAGGATAGCCAGTATGTATCAGTCTTTAAATAAAAACAACTTGTTCAATGTCAGTGTGAAAGGTCTGACAAGCCAATTATTTGTATTTATTTTTTGTTATTTTGAGTTTGTTAACCGAGGCAGAGTCCTAATTCCATTGTACCGATGTCAGTAATTACCAATAAGTAAGTGAAAATTCAGTAAATGTCTAAACATAGTGGACATGAATGATGAAGTTTAATAACTCAAGGCACAAGAAAATAAAATGTTAGTCTTTAGCTGTACAAAAACAACATTGCGGAGATAGTGCCTTGTAAATGGTAAATTAGAATGATAACCAGCATATTGTTTCATTCATGCAATTTGATTCCCCTCAGGCCTCTGAGCACTGTTTCTTTTGTAGTATATCTTTGTCATTACTTTAGCCATATGCTCCCCTTGCCTTTGAGCACACTTATGTAACACTTTGTATGTCGCATGGTGAATTTACACAAATGGGAAGAATCAGTCATATGTCTAGTGCAAGTGAGGGCCCCATGTTGAATGCCTTCATTCCTGATACACAGTGATGAAATCTTCGCATGTTTTCAATTACCACAATAACTCAATATTATACAATGCAATAGTCTAAGCTGTTTGGAGAGGGAAAGGTGATAGCTTAGAAATAGGACCCCTTGGGCATTCTTTGAAGCTGTAAGTGAAAGCCTTATTTGGAATGATTTATCCTTATCTGCAAGAGCAGCTGAAACAGGCAGCTTATCCTACTGTCTGCTCACTTCCTGTAGGGAAACTAATTTGGAAAGACAAAAGCTTCTGATGGAAACATGGGAAAGCAACAAGGTTCTAAACCTCAAATGATATGCAAGTCCAGAGGTATATAGAACTGCTGCTGGGATTTAGGTATAATATTTCCTTTAATGTTTCTGAAAACAGCTGCTGATAATGTTCTGAAATGTATTTTACTCCCAGCAAAACTAAAACAATTTCATGTACTTAAAAGAATCTTTCTTAAAGCCATACTGCAGACATGACCTTTTTATTTTTATTACTTAACCTATATTCAGTTTAAATGTTGATAAATGTTTTTTTCATTTTTACTGTAGTGTTTGATAAATGTCTTAACTGACTTCTTTTAAGCTCTACCACACTTATCGGATAGTGGGCTTCGAGCAATGGCATGCATTAATACTTCAGTATTTATTAACAAGCTATGCCTTTCCGATGATTATTTGTCTTGTTTTTTATTCACTCACTCCAGGACTGAGCCTGTTGGCTCCTATACCTGCACACAATCAGCTCATTCAGTCTGTGGTAGTGGGAGCCAGGAATCCCCCGAGGACACACAAGTCCTATAACCCATTTATGCCTGTCAAGGAATCCTGAATCGTTTTATCTGTTCCATGGTAAGAGTTGGGTGGTAGGTAGTGTTTCACTTTGCTGGTCCTGTGGGGTGGCCTACCTTAGTTCTGGCTGGAGCACCCCCTTCCTGTAGTGGATTTTCTGAGCATTACCACAAACTGCTATCTAAAGGGAAACATGGCTTTCTACTCTGAATCCCCTCAGCTTACAGTGCGATTTGTACACAGCAGTGTGGGATCACAAGGCTTGAGCTCCTTGGAGCTACAATCCAGTGGTCCCTCTAAGTGTTCCATGTAATCAGCCACTATTGCTTTCTTTCCACATGGATGAATGAGCTGGCAATGGACATCCATTCCCATCCCTCCCTCCACCAGTTCCTACAGGCACCCAAGCCACTATATGAACTCAGGTCTTTCTCTACACTGTGGTGTTTGCTGTGTCATTTTAGGTTTTTACCATCCCACATTGACCTCAAGTCTCTGAGAATCATCTGTTGCATACTACCTTATTGGTTTCTAAAGTTTGAAAACTTGGGTATCCTATCTGTTAAATGTCAGCCGAGTTATTCAAATGATATCACTTATCCAAGTGCAAATTATATTGAATGAGATCTCTGACTTCATAGTCTTCTGCTTCTCCTGAGGGACAGTTATTGTGAAGGTGATTGTAATATGTCTGGGAATGCAGAAAGCAAGCAACCTGTGGAAGTGTGTGTGTGTGTGTGTATGTGGGGGGGGGGGGGGTGTTCCTACTAGGTTTGGTGCTCCTTTTATTATGTCCCATCCTTTCATTTCCATATCTGTGGTGCATAGCACCCATTGCGCTCCCTGCAACTTTTGTGGTTAGTCACTTCAGATTTAGACACTACTTTGTTTGATGGCAAACTTGTGAACTTTCACTTTATGATTATATCTATGTTTCTTTGTGGAAAATTAATTGTACTGCATGTTTCACACTGACTGGTACTTTCTGTGTATCTGTCATATTGCATTTCTGAATTTCTGAAAGTCAAATGCTGGGGACACTCCTCTCATCATCTCAAAGAGAAGCAGATTTGTACCACATATTGCTGATGACTATTTTCTGTGATATACTTAAGAGATAAAGTTTTGTGTAATATCTAGCATACTGACAAAAATCTTTGTTATTGTACTTGATACGTCCAATGAGTGCTTACTCATACCATGTATTTTATTTTCTAGCTTAAATCTTAAAGCTTTAGAAGTTTGATTATACCATTTGTTTCTTTGATTGGAAATTTTCTACACTTTTTACAATGAGTT
Organism: Protopterus annectens; assembly: GCF_019279795.1. Lineage (NCBI taxonomy): Eukaryota > Metazoa > Chordata > Ceratodontiformes > Protopteridae > Protopterus > Protopterus annectens. The sequence goes on along the minus strand of NC_056729.1, from coordinate 635,766,611 downwards.
TTTTTTTTCTTAACATAAGTCTTTTGCAATTTCAATAACCACCATGGAAGAAACTTATAGGCATCGAAGTCTGAGTGTATTTTACCTGTCGATGTTGGAGCATGTTTTTCAGTAATGGAATTAATGAAGTGTAAACATTTTTAATCTCTTCAGCTCTTCCCTTATTACCCATAAAATCCTACCAGTTCCATTCCTGAATTTCTCTATTTATTGCCATATAATCACCTTTGCAAAATATTCTGCTTGACTCCAGTTTCTTAGTTTAATAATTATTCTTTGTATTAGTTATCTAGAATGCATAAGTATGCTCAGTTACCCATGGGTTCTGTGACTGTACAATTATATTGATAAAAGCCATCATTAGCCCATACTAAGTCAGGAACTCTATTGTGATGAAAGTTTTCAGATTCAGTTTGAACAAAGCGATTCTGAGCTGTATCCCCAAAATTTGAATTGGTTCCTGCTAGATGTCATAATTGAGGGCTTCTTTCTGTCAAGGGGTTAAGATCACCAGTAATTCATAATGAACTTCTATTAAAGCACATGCCTAGTTATTCTAAAAAAACTTTCTGCTCTTCCTCAGATGACATATTTGGCAGTCTATAGAAGGTTACAATGTGCTATATTTCTAGACCAAAAGTAATGGATGTCGAATCTATTTCATTAACAAATGAAGTACAACATTTGAAGATGAGATAACATTCCTTTGTTCTCAATTTGTAATGTCCTAAGAATTTAGGAACATGTAGTAGTGTATGATTTTCTCCAAGCCATGCCTCCAACACAAATACAACATGACGCCCTTTAGTGTTTATTCAAACTTCAAATTCACCTAGCTTATTATTGAGAGTACATGTGTTAGTTTATAAGCATTTCAATCTTCTTGCTATGTTTCTTGTTATGTTACGTCTTTATTTGGAAAACCTGACAAATTCTTGATTTTTTTTTTGTTAAATGTATTCCTAGGGCCGGATTCATCAACAGCTACACTAAATACAGCTGTCATGTATGTGGCACTCCGCATACACGAGCACTCTATATTTGTATTCATTAAATGGTTCTACACTTAATGTAAATCTGCCAAGTAAAGGTAAATGACTGAATATCCTAGTGAAAGCATAAGTAGATGAATTACATGCTTATTAACCAATCTGACATAGCAGAGATCTTCATGAAGCTATAAAGTGATTGAGTATACTCAGCATAGTCATTTGTCCTATAATCCACAACTCTTTGGATTACAACAACAATTATACTTAGAAACGTTAGTATTTGCCACTGACATTTGAAATTTGTATGTGCAACAGACTTTAACTAAAGTTGTTGCTGATGCTGTTGCCAGACCTCTGCCAAGAAGAAGAAATGTTTTTATTCCCTGTTTGACTTACTATGGACTGCATAACACAGCAAATTGTATAGCAAAACTAGGTTAACAGGGAATCAGTATAGTAAATATGGAACCTCTGTCACCTTCATCTGAGGCCAAAGGTAGGTGTGGAACCTATTTGGGAAAAAAAAAATAGAACTGCTTACTTCCAGGTGCAAGTAGTTATATGTCTCTAAGATGACACATCTCTCCTGTGTATGGTAATGTCAGTAATACTGCATAACTGTGATGTCAGCAACATCCACCTTTGGGCTTTGCACAGTAATGTGCATCGAGTATTTCACTTTCCCACACATATATAGAACTGTTACTACATTAAAATTGTACAAAGGCTAGTACACAGTCATTCATCATTGGCACAGGGTGGTGTTGGGATAAAATACACGAGGGCAAGCACAATGCCAAAGAGATGAGGGTGAATTATTAAACTGAATTGCATACTTGAAAGTTCTGCAGTATACCCACTGGTGTTATCCTCCATGTCAGAACTAACATCAATGTACAACATACGTAAAAAATTAAAGTCCCATATTAATACACACAAGAAATACAACCCCACCCCAAAAAATGTAAAAGAAATGAAAAGTATCCATACAGATCATGTAAGGAGGACAACAGCTGAATAACTAAGTAGTACATTGCAGCATTAATCAAAGTAATGTACACTTTTCTCAGTACAAATGGATAAAGGTGTTTTTGAATGTCCACTTGTATGGAGGGTGGTTGGTTATATATCAGAGGCTTAATGCATATCAAACCCCTGACCTTGCCAGATAGTGATACAACACTGTTCTGCAATAAATTGCCAGATGGGCATAATAAATGCTCCATAATGTCATGTTACATTATTTACAAACTTTTATATTATAACAAATAGTTGATATACATGCCTATGCAACCAGCAAGGAGCAAACAATGTATACACTAAGCTATGGGTGTATTATAAAATGCAATCTATCATTAAGGTTGAAATATAGCATTTTGTAAAAAAACTGTGACACTAGAAACATGTTTTCCAAGCAATTAGCAGCATACAATTCTCTTGATAAACAGTCTTCTCTGCCATGATATACATTCCCTTACCTACATGATAGTTTGACATAGTGCAGATTCAGCCCTGTGAGCAGTGTGAATATGAAAATGAGGTGTGAACTCATTAGCATTCATTACTTCTAAAATCTGCACTAAGTGCAGGGAATATTAACATGGTGTAAGGCCTTACACAATTGTATGGACATTCCCATCCACTGAAAGGATGAGCACTGAGAAGTGTTACCTGCTAAGTGATTAAAAGTCTGAATGATTACGCTGACTACAGTATCATTTAGGATGTGTCAGGGAGAAGGTATTGATAAAAAAGTTTATGACTACCATTGACTGAATTAGGAGAGAAACATTGACTGAATTAGGAGAGAAACATTCCTAACATTGATACAAATTGTTTAAGACAACAGTTTTAGCTCTGAATACAATTGTGTCTGCAATTCTAAGGAAGTAGATTACCCAGTGAAACATCAGCCGCAAGGCAAAGCACATATCAGTTCTGTTAGAGAAGCATAAAGATTTGAATGATGTTCATAAAATAAAGAGAAGAAAAGAGATGCAGTGTTCAAATGTATTATTTTATATCGTGAGAAAAGATTATCTACCCAGTTGCCAGTATTACAGCCATACACACATCTAACTACAGATTACACTGAGCAAAGGTCAGGAATTTTTTCTATTGTACTTGAAATGTCAATTGCTACTATGCACATATTAAGTATAGGTAACCTCCTTTTTATCTTCACAGTATAATACACATGGCACGTAGTGATAAGAATCTGAACTGTGTCTTGTGAATGCCCTGATGTCCTGAGGTTCTGTTTCAGATATGGCTGTATTTGTGTGAATATAATGGTGTTTAATGAGCACTTGTTCATGTTGAAACACAACACAGTTGAGGAATTTTTAAGAGTATACATTTTAACTACTTGTTTCATAATGCTTCTTGTATTTTAATACCTTTTGCTCTTCTTCCTTTGCACACCATTTAGCATTGCACACTTCAGACTGGCAGTGGTCCTCAGTTGAACTGCAGTTCAATGTCTAAGGTAAAAAGTGAATATTTTAATTTAGGCTGCCTTCTGTAGAACAAACAAACCTGGTAGACATCAGCAACCTGGATAGTGCTCACTAAAGAAAAATGCACCTGTCAAGTAACTTTGTCTGTTGCACAAGGTGATCTTAGAGAAATATAATATCTGATGCTAAGTTTGAATGCAGTGAAGTGAACATTTTAAAAGGGGCTTAAATACATATTTGCATACATTCTGTGATATCATTATGTTGCTTTTTGAAAACCAAGTAATCCCAGTATTACTAACAACAAGTGAGCTGTTATATGTCCCCTTTAACATTATTTTACAGGACCTACAGTCCTGATAATGTGTACCAGAAATAATTAATGTGCAGATGTGTCAAGGAGATGTGAGAAAGAATAATGTGTCACTGTCATGCACTTCTTCCTCTGGTCATTGCTAGGTATACCCTATGTTTATAGGTTCATAGGTAGGTACTAGGCTATTGGCCCAAGGGCCTAAGTAAGCCTAGCCAACAAGGTTCCCTGGCTTATGCCACCAGTGAAAGTTATTTTCCTGTGCCACTGTCAAGCAGAGCCACAGAAGTGATCCCCGGGGTGTACTTCCAATTTCCCATCCACTCATCAAGATTTTTCTTGAAGAGTGCTAATGAGGAACTTTGCTTGACATAGATGGGTAGCTTGTTCCAGAGTATGGGAAGTCTCTGGGACAGGAATCCATCTCTCCAGCATGTCCTGTTTATTGTGGTGACAAGGTTTAGGTCTCTAGAGCATGTAGCTTGGAGGGTTTGGGATTTCTTTAGGTGTAGCATGTCCAACAGCTCTGGTTTTGACATAACTTTATATGTTAGGCAGAGATCACCTCAGAGTAGGCGATATGCTACAGACTAAAACTGAAGTTTTTTGAGATGGTCGGTGTAGGGCATCTGTTTGAGGCCAGTAATCCTCTTTGTGAGATACTTCTGTGGCCTTTCCAGCTGCTGCAGATGTCTTGTGAGGTACATTCCAAAAGGGGTGTTGTACTCTATAATGGGTCTAATGAGTGCTGAGTAGAGGGAAACAATTACCTCTTTTTTCCTGGATGAGAACCCTTTTGTGATGAGGTGTGTCATGTACATGGATTTCCTGACTACTGTGGCGATGTGATTACCAAAGGAGAGACTACTGTCCACCTGGGTCCCAAGGTCTCTTATCACACATTTGGTGTTAAGTAGACTGCTGCCTATGCGGTAGTTCATGGGTACAGAGTTTCTACCTAAAGGGATGACAATGCACTTTTTGGCATTGAGCTTGAGGCCATGGCTCTGACACCAGGCATCTGTCTCAGTGAGGCCCTTCTGCAGGATGTGCACATCATTTGGGGACTCGACTATGGCTCCTACTTTGCAGTCATCTGTGAACTTCATTAGCCAGAGGCCTTCTGTGTTAGCCTGTACTTTAGAGAAGTAGATACCAAACAGGAGAGGTCCCAGGACTGATCCCTGTGGTACTCCACTTGTCACTGGTTTGAAGTCAGATTTGGAGTCTGCAACTTTTACAGTGTGGATTCTGTCAGTGAGCCAGTTGGCAACCCATCTTGTAACATAGGGATTTATACCTAGTTTAGTGAGTTTAGCTATAATTCCAGAATGAAGGATGGTGTCGAAAGCCTTGGTGAGGTCAAGATAGGCTCTCTGAACCACCTTACCCTCGTCTACGGCTTTGGTGACTGCCTCAAAGAAGTCGATCAGGTTCAGGAGGCATGATCTGCCTTTTACAAACCTGACCTGGGTGGGGTCCAGAGTTTGGAGGTTACCAATGTCTTTGTTTATGAGTTCCATGATGATATGTTCCATGGCCTTGCAGACCAGGCTTGTCAGGCTAATAGGTCGATAGCTCCCGGGAGCAATGGTGGCTTCCCCTTTGTGGAGTGGGATAACTGTTGCTGTGTGCCATTCAGTGGGCACAAAGCCTGATGTGAGGCTATGATTGAACATGGTGCTTACGTGGGGAGCCAGTTCGTTCTGAAGTTCATGTAAAACGCAGCCTGGGATGTTGTCCAGTCACATGGATGCTGTGTTTTTGGCTTTAGAGAGTGCATCCTTTACCTATGTAATTGTGATTATAGGGATTCTGCATTTTTCCAGTATAGATATGGGTACTTTAAGCAATAAGAGGGGGGGTAAAGTTAGCACTGAAACTATCTGCCAGGATGTTGGTAATATCAGTTGGTTCTGTAATTTTCATGCTATTGTGCTGTAACTCAGAGCAGATCTGGGTGTTGCCATTGAGATTCTTGACATAGCTATAGAATGCTTTGTGGTTGTCCTTAGAATCAGTGGCAATTTTATTTTCGTAGCTAGCTTTGGAGGATCTTATAAGGGATCTCAGCTTCTTACTGAGGCTGACCAGGAAGCTCCTCCACTCATGGGATTTTAGTCTCTTTTGTAACAGTTTCTTCCTTCTGTTGTACAGTTTGTTTATGGCAAGGGACCACCAGATTGGCTTCCTTATTTTGGAGGATAGCATCTTGGTTCTGTTTGGGATAGCATGATCCATGCACTCATGTAAGTGCTTATAGAGTGCATTTGTGTAGGATTCAGCAGTTGTAACTGTATTGTCCATCTGCATGGGTGTCATGAAGTTCGCCACTTCTGTCTTAAGAAGCATGAAGTTGGCTTTGGAGAAAATTTTTACCATGGTTTCCTTAATGGGGGGGGGGTGGATATCTAGGGTGATTAGCTTATGGTCAGATCGGGCCAACGAGGAGTTGACTTCATGTGTGGAACACCGGTCACGCATGTTGGTAATGACTAGGTGTAGGATATTGTTGCCCCTGGTGGGGTGTGGATAAGTTGATCCAGGGCATTGGAATTTATGAATTCAAGAAAGCATTGAGTGAAGGAGTTGGTACATGAGTAGTTTTCCTAGTTAATGGTGGGGTAGTTGAAATCCCCCATTATTAGGGTGTTTGGTTGAACCCTAATATTTTCTAGTATTTCAAGAAAATAGGAGTTGGAATTAAGATGTGTGAATTAAGTTTCCCTTTCAACTTTTTTCCTCTGTCAATTTTTTTTTTATTTTTATTTTTTATTAATGCCATTTGCATTTGCTGTCTACTTGGCAGTGCACAAATATGGTTCACTTCCTAATGAAAAATGTGAAAATATTAATTTAGGCTGCTTTCTGCAGTGTAAATAAATGGTGATGTCACAGTAAATACACCTCATTATCATAACTCTGTTTATTGCAAGATATGTGTCATAACTGTTTGGTATAGAAGACTAATATAATGTGTCTAAATTATGTAAATGATGACAATGACAATATTTAATTTAAAATACGCATACACAGGTGTGATGTGCACAATATTGTTGTTGTAATTATCAATTTCTCACATATTAGAAGCATGTATGTGTATGACAGTTTGTGTTATGAAGTATGCATGTAACCTAATCTATCTTTCTTACTCAGTTCATGTAACTGCATGCATTTATGATGCATTTACAGACATAAACAATGCCTTTCACACAGAAATGCAGACCCATGACTATTTGAAGTCACAGACATACAGGTATCTCTTCAATATTTCTGCATTCAATCTTACATTACAATACATCAAATTACCAACTTAACATGTAAATTCTCTTGTGGCAGTGATAGTTAATTATCAAAATTGAAAAGGTTATCTTTTTTTTCTCTCTTGGGCTCAGTTCCGAGGTGGTAGCAGTCAATCTTAACAGTGTCTAACTCCCTAACATGCCAATATAACAGAAGTCATACCATTTTTCATCCAAACAACTAGGATTTACCACCATTGATGTGCGGTGATCATGGCTGATATCTAAGCCAATGCACATCAGGTTAATTACAGATTATATGCAAGCAAAACAGTCACTATGTAAAACTAACTGGAGTGAAGTGTTCAGTGGAAAAACTGCAGATCAAATATAAGTTGGAAAGACCACATAAGTACTGGAAAGACCACAGAAGTAATTCACTAAGAGAATCACTGGCCTCAAACAGATGCCCTATGCAGCTCGACTGAAGAAACTCTAGCTGTACTTGGTTGCATACCGCCTACTCAGAGGTGATCTCTGCCTGACATACAAGGCCATGTCTAACCCAGAATTGATGGACATGCTCCACCTAAAGAAAACCATAGCCCTCCGAGCTACACGCTCCAGGGACCTCACCACAACAATAAATAGGACTTGCTGGAGGGATAGATTCCTGTCCCAGAGACTTCCCATGCTCTGGAACAAGATTCCAATCTACATTAGGCAGAGCTCCTCGCTAACCCTCTTCAAGAGAAACCTTAATGAGTGGATGGGAAACAGAAAGTTTACCCCAGGGATCACTTCAATGGCTGTGCTGGACAGAGACACAGGGAACTAATCTAAGG
>NC_056729.1:635693760-635753760 GCF_019279795.1 Protopterus annectens | reverse complement strand
GAGAAAAAATTACCAAAACAGCTGCAGGCTATAACATTTGTCTTATACACAATATCAAATCAATTTCATAAGTAATCAAATAGAATATCCCCTGATGGTGTACTTCCTTTATATACATGAATTAATGTTTTTTTTAGATTAACATGGCTGACAGCTCTGACTATGTGATATTTGTAGAAGTATTTTAGACAGTTGTAAACATGCCTCATAATAGTTTCAGCAGCACAAATCACAATGCTATACTCCATTCCAAGGGGACACTGTTTTTTTTTTTCTGTAGTATGGAATCATATCAGTAAAAGGATAATATTAGCTTTCATTGGGGACTTGATCCAAAGCTCGCTGACATACAGTGTTGGTGTCACTGCTGCTGGACCAGCAATAGCATCTGGACAGACACATGTTGAGTTTTCCACTACGAACCTTATCCTTTCAGCTTGGAAACTCTCAACATGATGACCTAGGTCAAATTACAAATACATGTACACACAAATGTAAAGAAATCCCTCTACTTAAGCATTGCATACCATACCGTTTTTGAGTGTGTGTGTGTGTGTGTGTGTGTGTGTGTGTGTGTGTGTGTGTGTGTGTGTGTGTGTGTGTGTGTGTGTGTGTGTGTGTGCACGCATGTATTTTCACCATGCTGCAGGTTTCATACTTGAAATTATAATACTCTTATGGGAAAATTCAACACTTCTGTCAGAGGGTCTTATCCTTCCGGTGATAGTGACATCAGCTTGATATGCAGTAGGGCTTGGGTTCAAGTCCCAAATAACAGATAATGTTATCTTTTCATGTATGTGATGCTACCACTGCCTAAATAAAGGGCATTCTCTGTGTGTGGGTGTGTGTCTGTCTGTCTGTCTGTCTGCAGCATGAGATGAGATCCAGGGACAGGTGTAAGTTACATATCTCTTCCTAAATTTCTGCCTCCCAGGCATTCCTACAGCTCATTATTTTTTGGTACTCTAGAGATGGTTTATTCCATGTGATAAATTTTATACTCAAGTTAGACTAACAATATTAAAGGCAAGTACTTGGATGACTGTGGCACAGAGACAGTACCATAAAGGCATAACACTCATTAGTGGATATCATGTTATGCCTGTGACTTTCCATTTAATAACAGTGCTACTGATTCTAAACATGTATGCATATGACTCCACGTACCAAATTCAGTGTAAATAGTGGAAACATACTTATTTTCCATTTTTTCCTGACAAATCATTAAATATGATATGGATCACCCTGTTAGAGCTTGCATTATTTAATTTATATCCTGTTACAGATCATTGTGAAGTGGTATTTCATTTCCTACTTCAGGGCTAAATGTACAGGCAACAGCCCTGATTTTCTAAGCAGTGAGAGGCAGGGTATTTTTTTGTAAAGGCACAGGGTATTTTAATCATTATGGTACTATTATTCAGCAAAAGATATTCATGCTTCTACCAACCCCAAATGCCTTCTACGTATTAGTGTTGCCTCTCATGGACACAGTAACATATTGGCCTGTGCACAGTGATAGAGTAGTTTTTTTTCCCCAAATTTAGCAGATTCTCTTTCATATATTAACCTGTACACTGTCCCTACAAAGTATACACTGTAAGCTGAATTCCAAAAATATTATGCTTGACGTAGCATAATCTAACAGTATGACCGATTCAAAGATAATGGCCCAGGGGCTCCAAATTGGTAGCTGCAGAGACCTATACCTAATTCCAATTTCATATGCTATAGGACTTAGAAATGTTACATTGGCATTAAATGGTAATGTAAATCTAATGTGAATGTCCTTCTCTGATTGGTGCTGTATTTGCAAGCCAGCATTAGTTGTTGTTGTTGTTGTGTCTTTCGACTTTTCCCGGTTAGGGGTCGTCACAGCGGAACTCCGGTCCGCTAATGATTGGCAGTTGATTTTTATGTGCTGAGTTGCCAGCCCTAATGCACAACCTTCAACGAAGGTACTCCCATTCACGCATGTCTCCATGGAGAAGACACTCTAGCTGAGAGTCGAACCGTACAGCGTCTCACTGTGAAGCGACAGCACTACTGCAGCACCACCACCGCGGTACTGCAAGCATTATAAATTAGAAAGGGAACCAGCCTGCAGTACCACTACCACCATACAGGCGGAGCATTAGCCTACAGTACCAGAACCAATAAACAGATAGCACTGTACTGCAGGCTGTGAGATGTTTAGTGGGGTTCACTGAAAATCCCATCCACACACACACTACTTTTTTGCAAGTTGTTCCTTCTTTAGTGAGGGGCAACTCACATTCATTTTCTGAGAGAATTCAGATTTCTTTTCATTAGTGCAGACCTTACAGCACCCCCTCCCCTTGTATTTTCAGATGTGATAATACATGCATGCCAGACTTTTTGACTGTTATGCATGTATTACTATGCCTGGCTTACAGGTGGCACTGTGGGAATCTATAGCTTCTAAAGATGCTGTCAGCAATGTATAATTTTCTTCAGGCTTTGGTTTGCAGTAGAAGTAGGTCATGGAATTCATTTACATAGAATCTTTCAGAATATCATCACCTCGACATAGCATTTTATCTATTCCATGAATTGCAGAGATAAAGTTGCAACAGGTACTTTTAGGCATCTTCTGCCTCAGAAGGCAGACCTGTCCTTTTTACAATCAGGGAAGTGTTGCAGGATTGTGAAAGAGCTCTGCAATGCTACCATGTATCATTCATAATCCCTCCCTGTATCTCCAAATTGTACTCCACAACATATCCAAAATATGTCAGTTCTAGCTAATACAGCAACATGGAAATGACCATATTATTTTACTATTCCCACCAGAAACATTTTGTATTTTTTTTTGTTTAATATTATTTTATTTCTCCATATTCTCATGCCAGCCTCCAAACCATCACATATTATTCAGCCTTACTGGCCCTTTCTCTACTTCTGATGGGAGATATGGAGTGGCTGAGGATGTCACTGCCACACAACAAGGCTAGAGGTGTTTTGGTTAGTTTACTCATATCCCTATCCTCTCAAGCTGTGGTCATATTAGGATTGAGAGGTATATTAACAAGCAAGTTGCTTTACCCAGGAGTATCTACAGTGAGAACACATACATTCTACACCATTATTCACTAACCCTCAGGCACCTGCATTTTCTGTTCATGCCTCCTCATGAAAAGCTAAGAAGGATATTAGATACTCATTACTTTTCCCTATGGAATACAGACCATCAAATATAGGTATATAGTGGTGCAGTCAGACTACCCTACCCCTGCACATGTAGGCTGGCACTACACGGCCTATTTTCAACAGTGCTTTTAGTTTCATGAGGAATCCTGCTTAAGCCTTCTCACACCATAACCAGGTCCAGCTGGTGTGGGTGCCTGTTGGAAATGGTGCGGGGAGGATGGGTATGTCCATCATGGGGGATACCGTAGTTTGGGATGCCTCCATGCCATGATCCCCTTGGAGGAGGGGTAGCAAACAAGGAAATGGGTCTGAGGAGTGTGGTCGGCTCTTTAAACAGTAACCTTCTTTATGAGTGTGCAGAAATGTGTATGTACACACAGAAGGAAAGCACATAAGTCCCCACAGTGATGGGGTCACACATCTTTTGCCTAGGGCAGGGGCCATGGCCTAACTATAATGCCTTTATTGCTTTTATGCTAGTGAGAGCAGAGACCATCCCTATGGCTACCAGTATGATGGCCCCTCAGGACATCTCTCATCCTTATGCTGAGATTTATAATACAAAGGAATGTATGATTAAAGTCTGATTGGAGGACACTTAATGACCTGTAGGTATGAGGAGAAACAACATGTAGAAAAAATTCTGCTCATAGTACTTGAAGGTGTGGTGCTAAGTATATCAACATGTCAACATATTCTTCTTAGCCATAGATAATACAACTGTATGGCCTTCATGCTTTTGTTAAAGTTCAGTCACAGTTATACTGTTCAATGTCAGTACAGCATCCTTCCCATATTAATTCTACCAGTCCATCTTCAAACATTACAGTGAGATAACTTCTGTGCATTATATAACTGTACTGAACACATTACCCAGGACCACCTCTGCTATGATAGTGCCTGTATTTATAATTATATTTGATGGACTCCTATCAGTAATGCCACTATATATTTATTCTGTGCTCATGCATTGGTTGCCAAATATTTTTTCTACAGTTTGTCTTTTCACTTGTCGGCATAGTTATCCTTCCTTATAATTTTTTTCTTCCTTAAATTTCTGTATTTTTTCATGTGATTGCTTTTAGTTCTTTCTGCAGAATTCTGACTCATTTTTTTTTTAGTGTGTAGTGGGATCAGTTTCCTAGCTATTGTACTTCAGTACCCATCTGACAAGTTTTGCACCACTACTACAACACACACACACACACACACACACACACACACACACACACACACACACACACACACACACACACACACACACACACACACACACACACACACACACACACATGCACACACACACGTCAGACATCTGAATATTTCACTGACAGTCGTAGAGGCACTTTCATACCATCAGTGTTTCTATAATGACAGGAGTCACTCCCTTTCCCACCACAGACTTACTTGAAATTGCTCTTGAGATAGACTCATCAATAAATTCCGTTGCATTGTTCATCCAGAGTGATTATAGTTTCAGCTCTTGTATTGGTTATGTTAATAAAACAGTCTCAGTAATCAATGGACTGCTAGTATAGCAAATGTCTTTAAGAGGAAGAGCTACCACTGAACCTCATCTAGCAGTCCTGTGCTTGATTTTCTGTGCTCAAAAGCCTCAGAGGAGCAAACTCTTCAGTGGCAGTAAAATCCTAAAAGTCTTTGTGGCCAAACTTGTCTTTAGTCACCTCAGCTCGATCTGCCTAACAATTGGGGAGCATGGAAGGTAACTCAATATGTGATTTTAAATGGAATGTTGCTTCTTGATCAGACCTGAAAAGAAGTACCTTTGTGTAGGGAGAGTGTTAAAAATGTTGGCCAATCCTCCTGATTTATCATATGCTTCTATATAAATAGTCCCAAATGTAGTTGATACTCCTAATGCCAGACTTGAAAAGAATTGATCTCAGTGTAAATCTGCCCCGATTCTGAAAACTTGCTGTCAGTATAAGTTACTTACTTCGGAGCAAAATTTATCTATAAACAGGCTTATATCAGGGCCAGGATTCTTAAACACCTACTGTCAGTCTGCTCTGAGTATAAGTGGTCACTTACACTAAGAACAAGTCTTTTGGAATCGGGCCTCTAACATTTTTTACTTTTGCAAATCTCTTAGCAGTCTTATTTTTATAGTCTTTTACTGTCTTTAATTTTAAATGGCATCGGTTGAAGCACATCCTTCATAATGTAAAATACCCATCTGTAACAATTTAATTCCATGAATAATTTCCATGCAACAGGCTCTCAAGACCTCTAACATGCCCTATGCATAGCAAATCTGTTTCATATTTAGATGCATCCTAGATGGATTTACAAGAGTTGTATGCATTAAGATTGGCAATGACACACATTAACTTGAAACATAACATGCCTACCTAAGTCTGCTTACAATTTAGGGAAACCATCATTTATAAACTGCAGGAAAATTTTATATTTGTTCTTGTGAGTTCTTATGGCATTGCAGGCTTAACCACATAAAAAATCAAGTCTAACAGAGCTGAGAAAGTTAAACTGACAAGCAATAATTATAAAAATAAAGTTACAGATTACATTTCATAAGATGTGGTGACAAAAGAAAACCATTAATGTTTTCCACACGTGGGTTTTTAATGCAGTTCATGTTTCTTACACACAAATGCACCTAGTAGCCTGGCAAGCCCAAAACTTTTTCATTTAACAGACGACTCCCATATGTATTTTGCCTGTAATAGTCTACCCCCATGCTATGGTCACTGTTTTGAAACCCATATAACTTGCTTTGAAGCTTCAGCATGATGAAGTTTCTTGACTCTAGGAGTAAGCAGGATTTTGTAAATATGGTACAATACATTAGAGCCTAATAGGGGGTTTATATTAATAGCACTGACATAGGTTCAGAGGTTCATAGGTGTTTACTAGGCTAACGACCACAAGGGCCTTTTTAAGCCTAGCCATGCATCCCAAATCTCTGACAAGTTCTAATACCCTTGATAAGTGTAAGCATGGGCATGGGAGATGAACCATTTACAGGTTATCTGTTTGCATTAGAGACATAGATGCCAAACCAGGGACGGATTTCCGGTTTCCCATCCAATTGTCCAAGTTGCACTTGAATTGGATTAGGGAGGAACTCTGCTTCACATGGATGGGGAGTCTGTTCCATAGATGGGGTAGTCTTTGGGATACATGTCTATCTCTCCAGCAGGTCCTATTTATATCACAGGCAAGATTTAACATAATATCTCTACACTGACAAAACATGGCTATAAGTGGAGATGGAGGCAGGCTGACCATGGAAAGTAGCAGATAAAGAAACTGAGCAACAACTGCAGGAAATGCAGCAGCAGTAGCAGCAGTCGGGGGGGGGGGGTTAATGGACAAAAAGCAATTAAAAAAAGGACACACGGGGTTGATAGGAAACAATGGCACTGAAACATAAACTCCAGAGGGAGAAGTCAACAGCAGTAAATACTGGAAACACAAATTAGGACATACAAGAGCTTCAAGACCCCCATCCCATACACACATGTGTTTCATGAGCATAATAGCCTGCACAAGTGAAATGTGTGCAGAAGGCTAGCTTGGTTATTGTGGGTTAATGGCAGCAGTGGATGCATGTGCAGTACTGATATAAAAATAACTGAGAAGATATGTACAGCAAAACCACATCAGCGAATGTCAGGCAGACACTTCCAGCAGGCAAAGGGAAGTGCTAATGCACAGATAAGCCCTGTCTAATCACAGGTCTTATTCACAGCAACTTTGATGCAAGACAAAAAAATACAATGTACATTGTGAGGTATAACATAACAAGTATCTGTGTGAGAAACAAGAGTGGGAAATTAGTGTCACACCTGACTACCGCACGCCTACTGCTGTGAAGAAATTCCTTACCCACACTATAAACAAGTAAAGACAATTCTTTTAATGTGTACAAGTGTGTTGTTTAGAATGCCATATTTAAGAGTCATCAGGAACAATGGGAAACATTAAATGCATGTATGGGTGCACGTGAGCGCACCCCCCCCACACACACACCAAACCACTGAATAGAAATATTGACAATGATGAAGACTAGGGGCACGATGAAGAGAACATGAGAAGTGACTGAACTAAAGACTAGAATCCCAATGCAAAAAAAGGCTTTTGTAGATCTCTACATGGTACAAAAAACAGTATCACATATTCTTCAAGTAGCATGAAAAACATCTCCAAATTAATCAATTGAAAATTGCAATAAAAAGAAATGACATTCCTTCACTTTTAGCATCCTTTAATAGGAGTGGCTCATGACATTCTCTGTGGGCTTCTTCATGTTAACTGCAAGTGTATGTTATCTCTGTAATATCATTACATTTTCTGTGGTTGCTAGAAAGCTTTTTTACCCAGAAATGTCATGTTTTACATTTTATACATATACTGCTTACTGGCAATTTATTGTTCAACCTCTGGTATTTTTATTACCTTAAAAAGATCAGCTGTGGCAGTTTTAGATTTTTGAGTGGTTTCTTAATGCTTTTATCTGACACTTTTGTTGAGATTCAGAAAGACAGTGGACACAGTTGTTGATGATCTGCCACTGTTTATCCTGTTTGCAGGATGAAGCTTGAAGCTCATTAACAATGAATAGTAAGGAAAATCACTGTGATGAGGTGAGTTAATTATATATTCCTCTTGCAGCTGCAGAAGGATTTGTGGGAGTAACACATATAAGTTGTTGCTGCAGTGAAAGAAAATGGCAACCAGTGCTTGGTAGTTGTCTTGATGAAGCACTGTGTGATCATGTATACAAATAGCTTTAAGAAGGAGGACTGATTTGGAAGTCCTAAATGACCATCGTACAGGTACGTGCCAATATTTTTGTACCAAAAAAAGGGGTGGAAATGGGAATACAGGAAAGATTTTAAAAAGGGGGATACAATAAGAGGGTAGAAATTATGGTGAAAATCTAAGGAGTGTGCAGGATAGAGGTGGAAAGGTTGAGTAAAATGTTATTTGTGAGTCAGGTGTCCATTTTACACACACATATATACATATATATATATATATATATATGTATATAGTATATATATATATATATATATATATATATATATATATATATATATATATATATATATATATATATATATATATATATATATATATATATATATATATTTATTTATATATATATATATATATATATATATATATATACATATATATATATATATATATATATATATATATATATATACAGAGAGAGAGAGAGTATATGCTGGTAACAGTGCAAGTGGAAGTCACAACTTTGGCACCCATCAATAGCTTACAGTGGGCAACATAGGGAAGTATATTGATAGGTGAGTAAATGACCACACTGGCCAGTTAGCCTTCTCCTTCAACTCATTAAGTCACATCCTTGCCCTACACTGGCTTATCCATCTGAGTCAAGGTCCAGTGATAAAGGAGCTCAGGTTGGCAAGTAAGCTCCCAGAGAGTCATAGCTTGTAGGAATGGCATCTGTGCAGCCCCATCCTATCTGCTATCGTGATGTTACCCCTACTTTTGTGTCTGTGCCCGCCCCTGTTTGTTGTGCAGTCCTCCCCATCACCAATGTCTCAAATCTGTAATTCTGATGTCTCCTTCTCCATTGTGTTCCCTTCCCTCCATTGTGCTCCCTTGTTAGTCTTGTCTTTCTAATGTGTTTGTTTGTCTATTTCTTTTACCTACACTAACCATGTTTCCTTCCTTTGACTCCTTTACTACCTTCCTCAATTTACCTTTCTCTTCATGTTACAGGGAAACCACAGGGTGAACATCATATGTGTAAGTCTGCCCACAAGTGCCAAGGTGTCTGCACAATGATGGGTAAAATTCAGCCTTGAGTTTGGCAGATAATTAAACATGGGAATTAAAAAAATTACAGACAGTAGTGAGTTAAGCCATTTTTTGCACAATCAGTACATCAGGCAACAGAATGTATGTGATATACGTGTGAGGAAATACACTGAGCCCCATTACATTATGGAAGAATTACTAGAGCACCAACATCAAAACCTACAAAGGAAGAATCCTACAGTAATTGTTCAGAAGTGCTGGATACCAGCATCTACAAGTTAAGTACTATTTTTCTTGCTTCACTTTTTAAACTATGTGTAATGTTAGCTGCTGTGGTACTTAAGTAAATAATAATAAGTTTTGGCAATACTTTTAAGGGTTATTAATCACATGGAATGAGAGGGGTACTGCTAGAGTAAGGCACTTGTTGTGCTGAAGGATTGTGAAGCCTAATGAGAAACACACTAATCAGTAGATATTCAGAGAATATGTGAAAACATTCAGACTGGCCTTCTAACACTTTGTGTAAAACCATTTTCCTATTCTACAGCGTATACATATACCACGTGTGGAAAAGTCTTCTTAACAATGCGGAAAAACAGTCATGTCATCTTGGGAGTGGGAATGTTAGGACTGTCATACTGTGAGTGACATTTGGTAAATGATGTTATGTGGCTGACATTAGGTGCACTGTCTGGATAGACAAATTTTACTGTTAAACATACCAGCAGCATGCTATGTGGACAAGGGGAGAACAGTGTTGAAAGTGGTTTTCTGAGCCACTTATGACGAAGATGGTAGTACCACTGCTTTTCATACCAGCAGAAAAATGCCTGAGAAACTTAGTAAATAGAAAAATTCTGCTTTGTCTGCTGAAAAAGCTACCTGGAAGATAAAAGGACATAGGATCGTATTTCTGATCATCCATGTCTTTGTGCAGGATGCTGCTAACTGAGCCTACTAAGAATGGGCATGGAAGCATATGGTGGTAGTGGACATTAATGCTGTCTGTGGCCAGGGCCATACTTATGAAAGTGATCCACCATAGGGCCACTGAAATTATTCCTGTTGTAGGAAAAGAAGCTATTCTTCTGGCACAGAAAGGTAGGTTGTCAGGTAGTGAACCATCAGTTGAGCCACCTCTCATTGAGACAAAGGAGATTCTGGTTTCTGTCAGAATCAGTGACACCTACAGATGGTCTGACAGTGTGGTGCTAGATATTATTCAGACCTTCATCATGTACCAATAGTATTTACTAGAGATGCACAACTATGTAGAGCTCTTATTCTGTAACAGTAGCCATAATTCTTCTTGACCATTGGTCACTAGCCAACTTATTAAAGCTGTCTAATTTAGGTTATATGAGAATATCAGGGATTATACCTACATGACCAGCTGTACATTGCATGCTATTTAAATGTTTGGTTTTCAAATGTTACCATTCTTACACCTGACTTTGTTGTATGTGTCTGGTACTGGGTCATACTTACACAGATCATTATGCTTTGTTGTGTTTACAGGTGGTTCCCTATCCATCACTACCACTGTTAACTTGCCACCACCTGATGTTGAAGAGTCTGCAACCACTGATGATGAGATAGCACAGTTAGGGAGTACAAAATGTGTGTTGGACACAGAATTTGACAACTGCATTCCCTACACAGACTAAGAACACAGTCTCTGTTCCTGCAGGCACTCAGAATACACACACCATGCAGGGAGGACATTTTACTGGGGACACTGGCAGTCAGTGAAGTTTAGTACCCCCCCCCCACATGACACATGCTCTGATCTGCCCTAGCCCCTTGTTTAGGGGAGGGGTGTACACAGAGGATTGTGGGTACTGGTGCTCACTGTAGGTATGTTTACCATCTTCCCCCTGAAGTTGGCTATAACCCAGATTATGTGCAAGGCAATCACGGAGGCACAAAATAGTACCACTACAGCCATGGTGGAGTTAGTAAAGCTAACACAGGGTGTACAAGATGACCTATGGAAGTGCATGTCAATTATGTGTGATTATTTTAATAGACTAAATCACATACTTGAACATGCAAGGTCCTCTCAAGCTGAAATGTCACTCATGAAGTAGTATCCATGAAGCCATTCCACTGCTGCCTCCAAGGATGGTGGCCATAGTGGCCATGGATGACCTAGATCAAGGTCACACAGTGCTAGCACTTCCACATCTACATCTGTTGTAGAGGTGTCTATGGCCAGGATGGGATGTGGGGTCATGGCAATAATGGCAGTAGTACAACTGGTAGTGGACATCTTCCATGGTCATGCAGTATGCAGATATCAAATCAGGGTTATGATATGACTAGTACAACTCCTGGTAGAGCCTGCTCTCATGGGCAGGTACATAGGTTCATAGGTTAATAGGTATGTACTAGGCTAATGACCCTGGAGCCTTTACAAGCCTAGCCCATAGAAGTGCTCTGGCATCGTGCCACCCGACATTAGTTCCCAGTGCCTGTATCAAGTAGAGTCACTGGAGTGATCCTCGGAGTGAACTTTCTATTTCCCATCCACTCATCAAGATTTCTCTTGAAGAGGGCCAGTGAGGTGCTCTGCTTGACATGTATGGGAAGTCTGTTCCAGAGCATGGGCAGTCTCTGGGTTATGAACCTGTCCCTCCTGCATGTTCTGTTGATTGTGGTAATGAGGCTAAGGTCTCTGGAGCATGTGGTGTGGAGGGATTGGGATTTCTTTAGATGTAGCATTTCTAACAAAGCTGGGTCAAACATGGCTTTGTAAGTCAAGCAGCGATCGCCTCTTAGTATACGATATGAGACAGAGAATAGCTGGAAATTTTTTAGTCTGTCCATGTAGGGCATGTGTTTAAGGCCTAGGATCCTCTTCATGAAGTACTTTTGTGGTCTCTTCAGCTGTTGCAGGTATTTAGTAAGGTACATGCCAAATGGGGCATTATACTCTATGATTGGCCTAATGAGGGAAGTGTAGAGAGAGATGATGACCTCTTTCTTCCTGGATGCAAATCCCTTGGTAATGAAATGTGCCACACAGAAGGACTTTCTGACCACAGTGGCAATGTGATGTTCGAAGGAGAGGTTGCTGTCAACCTGTGTCCCCAGATCTCTTATAACATCTTCAGTGTTCAGTGGGCTCACATCAATGTGGTAATTAGTGGGAACTGAGTTTTTCCCAAAGGGGATGATGACGAATTTTTGGCATTAAGCTTAAGGCCATGGTTTCGACACCAGTCATTGGTCTCAGTGAGGCCTTTCTGTAGGATGTATGCAACACTTGGGGAGTTAATAATGGCTCCCAGTGCACAGGATACTCATCCCTCTATCATGCATGCTATGGACCTGTTAAGTAGAACGCAGTGCTGCAACTCTTCAGTCTGTGTCTGAGAAGACACACTCAGTCCACCACTTCACCAGTGCATCACACACACACACACACACACACACACACACACACACACACACACACACACACACACACACACACACACACACACACACACACACACACAATCACAAGCACATGGCTTTGCATGCACACACACACTTCCAGTGACAGTGGCCCTTCACAAAGGCTTCTGCATTGATGAACCCTCACACACACTTTCCAAGCTAAGACATTCAACTATAGCATTTCTTTTATGTGTTCTTACCTCTCACATATTTCCCTGTCAGAGATACATTTTGCTCCCTCCCTATCTGTGCAAATGATGATAACTGTGCTTTACCCTTTGTAGAGTGTTGCATATATCAGATGTACAGTGTGGTGAGTCTATACACAGATAACCATAGTTGAGAACATGTCAGGTAGTTTTAGCAAAGGTGGATTAAAGTTTATTCGCCAAATCTCCTTTTACTGGCAACAGAGTTTTCCTTTTTCTCCATTGGTGTGCAGCCTCAAAGTTGGTATATATAAGTTTAGGGGGTGTAGTGGGGCTTGCCCTTACAAGCAAGGGGTTTCATTGGATGTCTAATGAAGGTAATTTCAGCAAGCATTTTTCAACATTTTTTACAGTAGTCAAATCTACCTACTGCGAGTCCCCATGAATCCAGCACATGCTGTTGGTTTTGCATGCATCACGTTTACTATAGTGCATCAGCTTTACTCTGATTTTTTGTGGACTGAAGCAAAGTTTACTGAATCCCAGCCTTTATTTCTCATAATTTAGGTAACATTTATTTTTTTAAACTGGTATTATTAAGACTGAGTGGCAGTTTAGCTGGATTCTTGATTATTCATCGAAGGATTTTTCTTTGAGAGACAAATGCACAAACGTTATTTGCTGAAAACTACTTTCAGTGAAAACAAAGCTTTTATGCAGGAGGAAAAGCCCCCTTGTACCCCCCTATCTTATATATACCTACTCTATGGTTGCACAGCAGTGGAAAAAGTGCAACACCTCATGTAAAGTGGCTTTCAGCTATTCAGTGTTCGTGCTGTATTCCATAAAAGCATAAAAATTTGACAAACATTTGTGTTCTCTTTAAGCTATATCTAGACTGCTGACAAGTTGTTAATTAATTCAGGAATATACTATGCCAGGTAAATCAAAGCCATAGTAACTGTTAAGTTATATGACTAATCTATTACTTCACAGGTTTTGAAAGAATCACTAGGCTGTTTCTTCTCAGCTGTTTAACAAGTCTTTTCGCTGATCGGTGTGTGTTTTGATTCCCTATCAAATCATAGTCCTTGGTAAAGTCTGATGGATTTCCTACCACTGCTGGTATGCATTCTGTGTCTGAGCCTGGCAACAGTTTTGTGCTGTGATAACCACTTCATTTATGATTATAGTCTATCTTTCAGTCTAAAATGGAGCCATTTGAAAAACTAGATTATTGCTACTGAATCTGCCACTCAGTTACAATTTGATGTTTTGATAGAACTGGGACTACACTGGAAGCAGAAGGGGGGGGGCACAAATTCAAGTAATTTGACACAGGAAATTGCTTCACAGAGAGTGACTCCGGGTATGTAGTACACAACTGTGATGCAGATACATGGGCAGCAGAATTCCATAAAAGAAGATGGGAAGTATGATGCAGTCTTCTCAGTTTTGGTGGATGTAGAGGCATGACAGGATGGCACTGCAAAAAAGAATTGTGTTTTTTTATATTTTACATATATTAGTTGTATTATTATTTTTTTATATTCAGTATTATTACATATTTTTGTAGAGATACAGTTGTATCTTAGGTGCAGATTTTAGAAGTTGAAGACTAATGACTATTGGTGGCTAACTAGGAGGATTTACTGTTATGCATTTAATACAAAGCTAACTTCATTTAACTTTTTTTATTTTTAAAAGAGAAATCCTGAACAGTCATTAATGGGCATAGTACAATCTGTATGGCTTGTGGAAAAAAGCCCTGGTCCCACAATGTGCCAATTTGAGATTCACAGACATGTTAACCATGACCTTATTATCAGTTCATAGGTAGGTAATAGGCTATCGGCCCAAGGGCCTAAGTAAGCCTTGCCAACAAAGTTCCCTGGCTTACGCCAACCCAAGAAAGTTAATTTCCTGTGCCCCTGTTGTGCAGAGCCACAGAAGTGAACCCTGGGGTGTATTTCCTATTTCCCATCCACTCATTAAGATTTTTCTTGAAGACTGTTAATGAGGAACTTTGCTTGACATAGATGGGTAGCCTGTTCCAGACTATGGGAAGTCTCTGGGACAGGAATCTATCCCTCCAGCAAGTCCTGTTTATTGTGGTGACAAGGTTTAAGTCCCTAGAGCATGTAACTCGGAGGGATTGGGATTTCTTTAGGTGCAGCATGTCCAACAGCCCTGGGTTTGACATAGCTTTATATGTTAGGCAGAGATCACCTTGGAGTAGACGATATGCTACAGAGTAAAGGTGGAGTTTTTTGAGACGATCAGTGTAGGGCATCTGTTTGAGGCCAGTAATTCTCCTTGTGAGGTACTTCTGTGGCCTTTCCAGCTGCTGCAGATGTCTTGTGAGGTACATTCCAAAAGGGGCGTTGTACTCTATAATGGGTCTAATGAGTGTTGAGTAGAGGGGAACAATGACCTCTTTTTTTCTGGATGAGAGCCCTTTTGTGATGAGGTGTGCCATGTAGAAGGATTTCCTGACTACTGTGGCAATGTGATTATCAAAAGAGAGACTACTGTCCACCTGGGTCCCAAGGTCTCTTATCACACATTCGGTGTTAAGAAGACTGCTGCCTATGTGGTAGTTCATGGGTACAGAGTTTTTACCAAAGGGGATAACAATGCACTTTTTGGCATTGAGGTTGAGTTAATTTGCATATATCTGAAGTGCATTTGCTGCCACCATGTTCAGATTATTGTTGATCTGCACATAGTGGTAGCAAATTGCTGCTCATGTAGGCAATTGTGTTCCTTCCATTCACTCTCCCATACACACACAAGTACACAAAACTTGAAGACATCCACGCTCCCACACACATCATAGTCCCTATACTTGTCCCTAACCTGTCTGCCTCCTGTTTTCCCCACACCATGTAATAGTTGAAGTGCTATTATGGTACATATCTATTAAACCCTGGTGTCTAGTGTGTCCTCCCACCCCTATACCACATACTACCATTGGTGCTGTTATAGTACTTCAGTTTGAAAGTAATCCCCAGTGTCTATGCATTCCCTTTCCCTCCTCATCACCCTGTTCCTTGTGCTGCTGTTGGATGTCATTAAGGCACTTCAATTTAAGAGTAATCCATAGTGTGTAATACATACCTCCACCCCCACAGTCCCCATAATGATATCGGTGCCCTTACAGTACTACCATGTAAGACTAATCCTTGGTGTCTAGTGAATCCCACTAGCCCCAATCCATGTATCACAGTTTTGGTAGGTAGTTGGACATGGCCTTTGGCCATATTCAGTACCACAGCATGGTGGGGACAGTCACGCTGATCCATACAGCCAAGTGATTTATTGAATCACTTGGTGTATAGATGCCCTTCTGGAGGTGGTTCTGGGAGAGACAGCACACGACTAATTAGCATATGCCTCTCCCCTAGAGTGACTCATTACCATTCAATATGGAGAGCAATACATGCTACTGTGCTTCTTTGTAGTAGAGGACTGTACAGCACCATGTTAGGGCAGTTGCTCAATCAGAAAAAGGTGCCACAGTGGGTACACGGAGGTGTACATGTCTTGTTATTTTAACGAATCATGGCCAAATGTCTGTAACAAACATTTGCCCTTTGGAGAAAGTCTGTCTCACACTTAAACATTTGGATTGTTGTTATATATTAAATGTAAGGCAGACATTTATTCTTAACTGTTTGTTTTTAATTTTTTTCCATTCAGATGTGTCCAGTTTTGTGGAACCTGTTCATCCATCTCATTATATGTGAAATTAACTTTATCTCAAACAAGCTCTGTCATGTAAGAAAGACTATTGCAAGTTTGCTATTAAGTATGTGCCACATTAGAACCATAGCTGGGTTACCTGGCACCTTGTGCAGTTCCCAGACTGGCATCTCTCTGAACTCAAATGCAAAGTTCAGGAGAAAAAAAAATTACAACTGTTTAACTACCATGCACAGTAAGTACTTCAGTGCTTCAACTATGGCCACACAGTATTCTGAGACTACACCTCCCACATCACTGTCACCTGCCAGTTGCACTCCCTAGCACCCTATGCCCTGGGCAGCTGTCATCCTCTGTCCAAGTGTATGACCAATCATTGACATAAAATAGCAACCATGGTCACTATTGTCACAGCTGAAAATATAGCCCCATCACTTTCCAGTTAGTCCGATTTATTCACTTGCTTTCTGCAGCTCGCCTTTGATTTGAAGCCATTATTCTCCAATGACAAATAATCACATTTTATCAAAGTGTACACAGCTCCATCCCTTTTCCCATTTGCTATACATATCAGTCCATAAACCATTCCATCACAATGCCAGTACCATCATATGCCACATCCCACAGCCAGCCTTTCAAGCTACATCTCCCTTCTGGTTATTTAGACATACTTCCATGTAATCCCCCTTTCATTTTCATCCCATAAGTTTTATATTTTCTAATCTTTCATTAAACACACTGCTTTACTCTGTCCTATATTTTTCTACTTAAACTGCTATTTGTCAGGTGTTAAATGTTCCACACATTCTTGATTTCATTTTGAGCCTCGGTCCCCTTTATCTTTAGCCATTCTAACAGTTGTTCACCATCCTTTCAATTAATTTATTTTCACATTCTTTTTCTGTAATTTTTCAAATGTTTATTATTCTTTTGAGTCTAGATTATTCCCTTCCTTTTATAAATCTTTTCAGATATTTCAAATATCATCTACACCTATTTCTGACTCTGCCCAATCTTTTATCCTTTATTTACTTCTAACCCTGTGTGACCACATGTTTGATTCACTCTTATATATTACCTCACTCATCTCTCCTTCATAGTTTCTATCTTCTCCAAAGTCCTTAAAACATTACAATCCCCTCCTCTAGAATTTCTCTTATTTGAGCAAAGCAGATTTTTAAAAAGCTCTTAACATAACAAATTTATCCATTTACACTCTCATAATATATGACCTATTTCTTCGCATTCGTATTTGAACACCAGTATTTATTATATTCCTACACACTTCTCTTTTCTAAAACGAATCTGGAATTGGATATTTTATTTACATTTGGTAACCAGGTAATATCTAACTGTGCTATGAAACAAGCCTGATTTCAACGTAGACCCACGGAGAAAAGCTCCCCAAAAAGTAGGTTTACAATGTTGATACTCAGACATGCTAGTTACAGTATTAAAGACATTACTATGGAAATTTACATAATAATAAATGTAGTGTAAAAACAAGTTAATTACAAGATGAAAAGTCACACCTCAAACCAGAAAAGTCAAATATGATATAAACAACATGGATAGAAGTCAGACAATATTTAGTTACATAGGTAGAAAAAACACAGTAGGTGGGATATCACCTAAGATCAGTATTAAGTGGCTGTCCTTAGTTATGGACATTATTCCTATCATTTTGGTAACCTCAAGCTCTTTGCTAGACCCAAATATTACCCTCACAGTATGTTCACATTCTCCATGTCCAGGTTTTCTAGACATCTGTGATAGCACTCCTCTATAACTGCACTAATTCTTTTTCCAACTTTACTCCCAGTCACATTTCTACTTTTTCTACCCCAGCCTTTTTCTGCCTCCTGTCAGTTCTTGCCATAAGTCTCTGGTAACTAGCCTCCTACAGTAAACCTTTACTCAATGCTTATAGCCTTTCAGCCCACATTTTCATGCCTTTGCTCAGATACGGTAGCACCGCTGCCTGGCAGGCCATTTCTGCCCCTAAGGGGCTGGTGGTGTGAGTTGTGTGACAAATGGCATCTTTCCCATAGTTATCAAGGTGCCCAGTTTTTGTTAATAGTGTCTTCACTCAGGATAGAAGGATTGTGACTTTACTTTATCACATCATGAGACATCACTTAAGTGTGCACCATCGCTTATAGATGTAATGAAGCAGTACTGTTCATGTTTGCATGGCAGTGTGATGGATGTTTTTACCCTTGTAAGACAGGCTTCTCGTAATTATCATTGTACATTTTTAAATCATGTAAACACATTTGTCTCAACTTTTTGGGGACTCTCATTCTACATTACAGAACATGCCTCTGAATTCTGGGGAAATCTTTTAACTTGAAATGAACTGAATTTTGGAAGCATGCATTCATGGTATGAGTTACATGATAACTATTCAACAACTAGAAACTGAGTTATGCCCTTTTCTCTTAAAAACACAAGAAAGATGTATCCATAAATATAATCTAGTGCATAAAAAAGTGAACATTTGGGTTTCTTTGGCAATGTCATATAAATCTTTAAATACTTTTGTTATGTTTCAAGAAATATATACAAAGACATTCGCATATGAAATGCAGATGGTAATTTTTATGCAGATCATTTTGTCCGCCATCACATATGCATGTAATATCTGTCTTATGACGCATCTTCTTGCATCTCTGTTATCTGCACAGTTCTTAGCCTTTTACCTCCACAATTAGGACAAAGTCAAAATAATTAAGGTAAAAGGCCCCACACTGGGGACACATTTAAATACTGGAACTAGTACTGTTTTGTTAGAATGTATCAAAACAATGCCCTGTTTTAGAATGGGCCAAGCAAAATGCTGAGCCAGAATTATGGGTGTCCCAAAATGGGGCCAGTTAAGAGGTATAATTATCTTTAAAAAACATAAATATGGAATAATGCTTGACAGGGTTTGGTTTGTTGTCCAACAAAATGTTATTGTGGGCAATAAAGCAAAAAGAACTTGTGCTAAGTGACATTAGCAGCAGGGCCTGTTTTCTGGTTATAAAACAAAGCCCCGGTGGATAACATTAAATAATCAACAATGACTAGGAGGTTCAAAAAAGTAAAAGAAATAAAAAAAGAAATAAATAATTATTGGAAAAAAAGAGAAAACCTAGTTCCTCTAATAAGATGGCTTCTGTCACTCTGAGTCTGTCTCTCTCACACATACACCCACACACACACAAACACAAAACCAACTTTTAGGTTCATAGGTAAGTACTAGGCATTTCAAGCCTAGGCAAAAAAAAAAACTTTCCCTCTAGCTTCAAAGAGGGCAAGACAAGATAGACTGGGAGAGGGAATTTGAGGCTGCCTATCCAGTTATCAATTTTTACCTAGAATATGGCAAGGGTGCTACTCTGCTTGACATTACTTTTCTTTTAAAGTGGACCCACAGCAACATTTAACTACTGCAGAATGGCACAAAACATTATATTCAGTTCCTCTGGTATGATATTGTCAGATGATGCAGAGTCTTCAGCTAAGGAAGTGTTCAAGCTATAGTCAGACTATATTATAAAACTGAATTTACTATGCCACCGAGTATTTCTCAGTGGCACTACAACTATCCATCCAGAACCCCTTTTCCCATTTTGCACATGGGGTCGGGGTGTCACTTCCGCAGTAACAATCATCTCGAGCCAAAGTTTACACCTCTGGGTCACTAGCCCTGCTGTGGTAGTTCATTCGCAAAACTCACTCACACATACACTCTCACCTATGGCCAATTTAGAGTGTCCAATCCACCTACTGCATGTCTTTGGAATGTGGGAGGAAATTGGAGCACCCGGAAGAAACCCATGTAACCACAGGGAGAACATGTAGACTCCGCACAGAAGGCAATACAAAAAGAATATTGAGTAGTTATTAATTAATTTATTAGTTAGTTAGATTATTAATTCATAGTGCCTAAACTGCTGCCATTATGCTTCAAAACTGGGGAAAACACTGGTTTCTTACCTGTCTGACATCAGAAAGATATCTAAGAAGGTTTTGGCAGGCACCCCTCACTTTTGTTAAGATCTAGTCTCATGCTAGACCATTACTAGTGGTCAGTAACTGCAATGAAAGAGTAGCAAGAAGTTGTTAAACATTACATTCAGTCTTTTTTATGGCTAAAAAATGTCTGAGCAAAGTGCTGCTCTTCAGTGATGATCACTGTCAGCTTGGCAGCTGTTTAAGTGTGTTACAGCTTTCAAAGCTGTAGACTACTTGGTGCTACTACACTTTTTTCTCTAACTTTTGCAGAATGTGGGAATAGATAAAGTTGCATGTACTATAAAGAATTATAGTTGCCTCTTTCCATTTATAATGTAGCTTGCTATGTGTTCTCAACAAGGATGTACAAATTCAAAGCTTGAGCTTTGCTGACTTTCTTGACATCCATGTCTTGAACACATAACATGTTGGGTATGACTGTAGACCTGAATATACTCTGCAGTAAAATTTGTTGATCAGGTAGACCCACACACACACACACACACACACACACACACACACACACACACACACACACACACACACACACACACACACACACACACACACACACACACACACACACACACACACACACACACACACACACACACACACATGTGCGCATGCACACACATATACACATACACGTATGCACACACAAACATACACACACACACACACATGCATCCACACACAAACACACACATACACACACACACACACACACACACACACACACACACACGCACACACACACGCACACACACACACACACACACACACACACACACACACACACACACACACACACACACACACACACACGCACACACATGCACACACACACACACACACGCACACACACACATGTTTGCTAGATTTGGGGTGGTATCCTACCAATGCAGTTGTAATCCTGCTTCTGGTGGCCGATGAGGACAGACACATCTCTGCAGGGTGTGCATGTGCATAACTTCACCCACATGTTAACAAGGATACTGTCACCAGCTTAGGATCACCAATGCCGTATTCTCATTTCTGGCCTTTCTGGTATCATGGAATTCTCCACCTGCATGTGGCAGTCAGTAAATGACAACCTCCATGACCTTGTCAAACAGATGGGTGAGCCAGCATCAGCCTGACTCTACTGGTACATGAGCCACTGTTTGTACTTGGGTCATCTGTGTCACATTCAGGACTTTAACCCTCTTGAGCATAAGCAGCTTTCTTTTTATATAAATTTTAAAACCAAGCACATCATTGTAGTTCAAATCAATAGAGTTATTTCAAAGGACAACTTAAAGCAGCCTTTGCAGTATATAATCTCCTCACTCCAGAAGTCTGATGTTTCATAGCCATTAGTATTGTTATTTTTAGTATCGAATATAGATTGCCCTTTATTAATTTTCTTTATTTTACCTACCAGTAGTACCAATTTATATAACAAACATTAATTAAAATGTCTTTTTTTCTTTATTTCAAATTGTATATAAGTATTTTTCTATGTGTTAAAAATCAATTCATACAAGAATATGTCATGTAAATATGTTTTTCTTTAACTGTATGTTTCTGTACTGTAATATTCCTCTTTATATTGGCATAAACATGCTGTTCTATTTTTGAATTGTACTACAGGAACTCTTTCTACTTTATAAACATGGATATGTCTTTCTGCTGAATAAACATAAAATTAATTTGTTATATTTCATGGAGCTTTTCTTTGCAGGTCTCTGCTGAAAAGGGGTTATTAGCCCAGTAGGATCTTCACAGTAAGCAAAAGCAATCAGTCAATCAATAAATAAATAATCTCCTTAATACTGAATACTGTCCTCCCTTAAAGACCAGACTCTTTAACAGGGATTGGAATTATACTGTTAAAAATACAAGAGGCATTCAGTTAGCCAGCTCCCCTGAAAAAGCCTTTTCTAAAAATGCACCTTCTGGTTGGAACAATCTCCAAAGAGAAATAAGACAAGTAAATGAACTTCAAAGTTTCATACTACGCCCAAAAAGCTGTCTAATAAAACAGCATGCCTGTAAGTATTTCAGAGATGTGGGCTGGAAAGCAACTATTAGGCATGGAAGAATTATTGGTTACATCTACTGCCTTAATACTAATCCATCTCTTATCATAGTCTTTGAAATGCTTCTTTGGAATTGAACTGTAAACTAATTTGCTCTGTCAGTAATGTACTGTATCTACCTGAAAATTCAAAATTACCTATTCCTAAATGAAAATTCAATACTCTGTGCTATATCTACAGCAATGCTCCTGCCAATACCTATGTAAATTTCTGTAAAATAGTTCTACATTCTGTTGCACATTAAGTTGTATTATCTGACCCTTCTGACCTGAGTTGTGACTGAAATATTCCTCAGACTAAATAAGTAAATAAATAAACAGTCTCCACCTTTTAATGGAAATGTTTTCAGACGTTTAAATTCTTCATCCTGATTTTTTTTTACTATGGCTGACAGATATCAACAGGCTGTTGCCGGACAGGATCTGCTTACTTTATTATGCTTTTCCAGTGGACAAAGCAAAAACTGGTAATAGACACGATTGTAGTTTTAGTTTAAAATTTCCCACATTCTGCACACAAGATGGACTATAAGATACTGTCACAGTGAGAAGAGAAAGAGTCTAAAGAGAAGGGATCTGTACAGATCCCCGATGGCACTTTCTGCCGAAGCAGAAATCACCGAACATACATAACCGAAAGTGCTGTTCACCAAAGCAGCACTTTTAGTTATGTATGCTGGTTGTGCTGGTCGCACTACAGTGCGGTTAAGGGAGAATTCCCTTTTCCCCACTGTAGTGCGACGTCAGAGTGCCCCCCTGCATAAAAGAAGATTTAGTGTTTTTTTTTTGAATGGATTTTAATGAAAGAGCTTTTTTGGTGAAAGCACTTTTGTTAAAGTGCATTTGAGTATTGTGGATTCGGACTATTGAACTTTTGTTCAATAGTCCTAGATCCAAAGAGAAGTACCTGAGGAACAGTACAGCTTGCCTGCATTAGAAAGTTAATTTAAAGGGATACTTTTCTTGCTCAGAAACATCTGTAATCGTAAATGGGAACAGAAGCTTTGTCTATTCACAGGATTCAAAGGAGTTTCAAAGCATGTTAGTCTCGCAACCATCAATGAATTGCCAGTTTGTTTCCTCAAGCTGTTACACCTTTCTCAAGGAGAGCTAGGCCAGTTAGCCTCAGAGTAAATTTTACGTTCATAGGTTCATAGGTTCATAGGTAATTACTTGGCTAACAACCTCAGGGGGTCTTTTTAAGCCTAACCATACTTCCCAAATGTACCTGCAAGTTGTGATACCTTAGGGTTATTTTAGTGGATATATGTAGGCTTGGACATGGGTGGTTAAGCATTTGCAGGCCACGTCTGTCTAACAGAGACATAGGTGCCAGACCAGGGGTAAATTTATGATTCTCATCCACTGGTCCAAGTTACACTTGAATTGGATTAGGGAAAAACTCTGCTTCACCTTGATGGGAAGCCAGTTCCAGAGAAGGGGGAATCTCTGAGACACATATCTGTCCCTCCAACATCTCCTATTTATATTGCAGATGAGGTTAGATCCCTAGACCAGGTAATGCTGATGCTGTTTGTTTTCTGGATTTGCAACAGGTCCATCAGAGTGGGATCAGAGGATGCTTTGTAGGCCAGACATAGACCACCTGTCAGGCTATCCTCCACTGTGGTGCGCTAGTCACGGACCTTAGGGTTAGGGCACAGGTCATGCTAAGGGGATAGCCCTATTCCCTTACCATGACCCACTCCCTAACCCTAAGGTCCATAACTACTGCACTAAACATCAGTACGTAGCCCGTTTGCTGAAGCAGGTTTCACGAAAGTGCACTTTCGATTAAGTGCACTTTTGCGTAACCCAGGGTCTACTGTGTGAGTTTGAAGAAGAATATTTTCGAATTTATACAGTAGACCCATAGATATATATATATATATATATATATATATATATATATATATATATATATATATATATATATATATATATATATATATCTTTGGGTCTAACCGAGACCATTAAAATGAAAAATCACAAACCCGACATGTTAAATGCCCAACGTGCACAACACCAACACAATAACAGTCAGACTTACCTCTCATTGAATGGAAATACAACACTTATAAATAACAATACTGCAATGCTACATTGCCATTTAATAAATCAAATTACTTACCTAACCTCACCTATACCCTGCACGCCAACCAATACCCGCATACCCAAACAAAATCCCACTGAATATTCATGATGATATCTATAGCACTGACATGAATATTCATTACAGATTGCTAAATTTAAGACTTACAATTATTTACTTTCTAATTTTCTGTTTTTGCACAGGGGCTGCAACCCCCAACACCCCTGTAATTAAATATACCAACTCCAAGATCTTACTACAGTGCATAAATGGGCAGATGTCCTGTTCTACTCAGCTTGGAAAGTTGGCATATCAAATGTTCAGTCTTCTGAATGGTATGGTGAAATTTCCCTCATATGAAAAATTGCTCTTTTGGTCTCGGTTATTTGAAAGTCGGTCTACTGACATTTTGATCATGTCAAGTAGACCCATATATTTATATATAAATGCAACACCATCTCTAACAAAATGCAAAGAGAATCAATTTCACTAGCAGATAGATCACTGTGAATAGATAAAATCAATTTCATGCAGTATGCATGTATACAACATTTGAGTATTCACTGTTAAAAATTTGTAATTCTTCTTTTTTATTTAAACTGGCCCACTTTGATTTATCTAAACTGTCCCATGAGTCCCTAATAAAAAGAACTGTTATTAAAACATAAGGTTTAACAAGTTATCCAAATAAATACTAATAGATTCAGTTTTTGACTAGTATGTTGCCACAAACAGTCTGACCATGGAATCCTCAAGACATTATTTAAAGAATAAAGACAGATTATACTTTTAATGGTAGATGATTAATTCTTATATATGTCCATACTACATGAGTGGAATGAGTCTATGGCTTGCCTTGTTAATCCTTTCTTTAGGAGAATATCACTGAACAAATGCATGGGTCCAGTTCCCATAAGGCCTATCTTTCTTTTGTAGGAGAGAAGGCTGGCACAGTAGTTAAGAGCGTCACCTTATAAAGACAAGGTACGATGAATGATTCTGACCTCTGGTTATAGGCTACACTTGTAATAGTCTACAGACTAACTGCCTAGTATTAATCTGTGAAGTAAAGCCACAATCAATATAACAAAAAATCACCCACAATAACCAGAAATCTCCCCATATATAAATATGTAAAACATAACTCGTGGGTTATATTTGAGCTGCCTGACTAGGCTTATAAAAGCCCTAGTGATCATTAACCAGGTATACACCTATGAAACTGGCATAAATGTGTTAGATCTATCTGTTGTGCATACAGTGGACTATCTACTAAGGAAATTGATTTTCTTCTTATTTTGTTAGAGTTAGTTTCATATAGCAATAAGTTTGTTTTTATAAAAAAATATTTTTTTGCAAATGGTGTGTGTGTGTGCCTGTGTGTGTGTGTGTGTGTGTGTGTGTGCCTGTGTGTGTGTGTGTGTGGGGGGTGCAATGGGAGAAAAGGTAATAGCCACATATGCAAATCTGGTTCTTATACCTTGGGAAAGTAGATGGTTATATGAACGTTTTTTAAAGAATATGTTATTTTTTCATTCTAGATCTGTAGGTGATTTGTTTTTTGTTGTTAGAGGTAGTAAAATAATAAGTAAAGAATTTGTGGCACAGATGAATGCCTGCACTCCTTTTTTTTTCATTTTACAAAATAAATCACTGATAAAAGGTAGAATTTTTTTTAGATCTGCAGCTGTACTGGAATCAAAATATTGTTTGGATTCTCAAAGTTTTAGAAAATTAAAAGTTATGAATTACTACTTTCATTTTAGTAGTCACCACCCGCTAGACATGTAAAACAAATATAATAATGAGGCAGCTTAATAAGGTTTCTAAATTAACCACTAATGAAGACAGTTTTTAAAAGAAAGAGATTTTAGTGAACTTGTTTTTGTGTAGGGGTTACCTGTATGAGCTTATTAACATATTATTTCAGGAGGTTTGCAGCAAAAAAAATTGGAAATATTCACCCATTTTGAGTAATGGCATGACAGATAATAAAGTTATAGGTTTGCCTTCAAATTAGAGAATGATTATATTTTATTATTTCTATAGAAATTTTGAATAATATTGGATTTACCTGGAGCGTTTTTATGGGGAATGAAAAAGTACTTAAATTTGTTTGGAAAGATCTTTTTTTTGTTAATAGAAGAGGTAAGAATTTCACATTTTTTGTTAGAAAATCTTCTCCCTGTAAATGATAATATGGTTAGATAGGAAGACTACAGTTTTTGCAGGTCCATCAGTTCTACCCCATACTTTGGAATCTCTGGATGGAACAGGACAGTGCCTTTTGAGGGTCATTTTACCTTTAACACTAACTGGGTAGTTAATGCAGCTTGCTATATATGTAAGACCAGTGGAATGTTAAAGTAAATAATTTATGAACCTATATATATATATATATATATATATATATATATATATATATATATATATATTAGAGGCTGAGCTATTATGCAGTGTTTTTCTATTGAATGTCTGGTTTATCGAAGAGATGTTTATTGGGTATGTTTCATCAAAATTGGTAAGTGGCATGTGTAGTAGGTGCATGTGTGTTTTTGAAAGTGTGTGGGTTAAGGTTAGAATTAGGGTTATGTAAGAGGAAAGATTAAATATATGTGATTGAGAGTGTTTAGGGTTAGAGTTAGGTTAGGGGATAGATTTACTGTGTGGGTAGTGAGTGTCTGAGCTTTCCTGTGAAGGAGTCTTGCTATGAAACATTTTTTTTTTAATTTAAGATGCATATTAGGGTTAGGGGCAATGGCAGAGTTAGAGATAAGATTAACATGCATTGCTAAGATGGAGTGGGGAGCTGTTAAATGTAGTTTTTTTAGCAAACAAAATAATGGAGGTTTTGTGACCATATATCCATGTATCTCTCTCTCTCTCTCTCTCTCTCTCTCTGTCTCTTTCTCTCTCAATCACTCTCTCACTCTCATCAGTATATGCTCATTACGGGTGATTCTTCATTAATAATTCCTCCATAAAGATTAAGCTTTTTGTTACTCATGCAAGACACATCAGGGTTTCTTTATGTACATTGATATATAATTTCTGGCAAGAGCAGAACCTCCAGGTAATTTAATATGTATAATTGCCAATCAGGAATATTTTAAATTCCAAATTAAGATGTTGGGACTAGTCTTGAGGAGACAGCAAATAGAAGGGTCACTGGAGCATATTAATGAATTGGAATCTAAGATTTTTGATGTATAAAACCAAGTTAAGTCTACAAATTAAAAGGATATCATTTTAGGGCAACACATTCAGCAATTAAGGAAAGACTGTAAGGCAGAACATTTCAGCAGAAAGGCCAAAACACGTTTATTGGTGAAAAGGTTTAAGTCTCCCAGATTACTGGCGAACAGGCTAAAAAAAAAAAGGAGATGCTGATTCCAGCCACTCTAAAAGCCAAAGACTTAACAGAGGAAGATTTCTTTTAAATTAACACAATTGCGTATAAGTATCACAAAATGTTATGTGAATCTAGAAAACATATTGTTGATCAGGAGCATGCCTTACTCTTTCAGAAAAAATACTTTGTTATGATATCTTCTGGTAACATAGATTGGTTAAACCAACTTCTTACTGTAGATGAGTTAGAGGCTGCAGGTAAAATCCCAGGTTCAGGTGGAATGACAGCATACTTTTATAGAGGATACAGACACTTGCTCATACAGATTCTCTTACAGTTGTTTCATTAATACCTTCAGAGGTACTCTTCCTTATTTATCAAAAGTGGCATCCATTTTCCTACTCTCCAAAGACAAATTTGAAACAAAGACCTTGGCTAGCTTTAAGCCTATTTGTCATTTGTAGGTGGCTAATGAAGCTTATGCAAAGTTCTAGCTAAAAGATTATAACTATTTATGACTTCCCTTATGCATCCATTACAACAGGTATTTCTCAAAGCTAGACAAGGGGGCCATGATCTCATATAACGGCTTAATGAACAACGTCACATAAACAAGGACAGTCCCAATGGTTGCAATGATTCTTAACATACACAAAATCTTTGAGTCCATAGAATGGCCCTTTGTGGGATGTTATAGCCTTATATGTCATTAAAGACCAGTTTTTAATATGCATAAACTATCTGATACTCAGGCTATGGATTAGGTCATTAAAATGGTTTTATATCTCCTACTTTCCCCTCTAGAAAGGACATCAGATAGGGTGTTTAATCTTGTATTGTTGTTCGATCAAATCCCTGCCATTAATTGTCAGACATTTGTATAAAAACTGGCAGGTCCGCTATGTCCTACAGAATATTCCACTTCCACATGGTTTGCGGCCAAAAGTCTCTTGCAGCTAGCTCTCCCACGTAGCAATTTAACAGAGATCACAGGAGTCTTAGAAATGTCCAACAAAGTAACAGGTCTGACATTGGAACAAAAGAAATCTGTAGTCTTCCCACTGAATGAATCCTGTACACCCCTACCACATATAGGCCCATCAGTCAGTATCTCCATGCTCATGTCCCATAGTTATAAGGTGATACATATAACAAATAACCCCCTCTAAAATTCTTGAATGGAGCACACAACCTTTCTTTACAGAGGTCAAGGATGCTGTACACAAATGGAAGGAATAATACCTATCTTTCCTAACCAACATGATTATAATTAAGATGATATGTTTGCCCGAATGCCTCTTTTTGGTAAAACATCTTTATCTATGTTACCGTAACAAAATCCAGAAAGCAATCTCTTCATTCATCAGGTACTCCTGTATCCAGGGATTTTTGAGAGGAAAGACCATCATCCATGCCACAAAGCTGGGCCTTTGTTTTACTAACTTGCATTCATATGTGCCAAATGTGACCACCTGCCAACTCATCCAGATGATATCTATTCCCCAACCAATTTGGGTTGTCACAGAACTAGTTTTTATCAGGGATTTGGGATCCAAGAGTGACAGGAACACACTAAACAAATATGAGATCCAGGGAGCCTATAAATAATAATAAAAAATGACTTTCTGATCTTAAGATTATCCTTACATGTAGAAGGCTGTGGGATAGGATTGGGTCTGTGAGAAGGATTTAATTGATCAGAAAGAAATCCTTTGAGTTAAATGATACATAGCAAGATACATATTTTGGAATGACCTTGTAAGTAAGGAGGAAACACCCTTTCCTGCCTGTCAGCAGTTTGTAGATCTTGCTGGCAGAGGGACAGTTTAATTTTTGTAATATCTGCAACACAGGTCTTTCTTTTGATAATGCATCAGACATCCTGAATGTATACGACCCTCAGAGTAATACCATAGGACACTTATAAGTAATAGAACATACCCTCAAATGCTTACTTCCTCCCTTTACAAATCAATGGCCTCCATATTTTCTGACAGCTCAATGTTATGATAAAAATGCTTTATGAAACTAGGGAAACTGATTACGGATGCACAATGAAGCACATTTTATGTATTAGACTAGCTTATAATTACTTCTGCTGTTGTTCTCATATTCTTTAAGCTAGAATCCATTTGCTAACTCAAACCCAGTCAACTATTTTACAAGGGAAATAAATGGAATGATAATTTCTGGATCTATCCATAGGAAAGATACTTATCAATATATGCTTTGGAATGCCCTTATGCACTCACAGTTTGGAAAAGTTAGTAAAGCAGCTGCATAGACTCTTAGACATGGATTCCATGCACTGGATAATAACAGTCACTGGCTGTTGAACCTTCCCTAATTCTTTTAGAACACAAAAAGACACCTCTGGATTCACAAATCCTCCGTGTAAGACTAAATAAGTCTTACTCAGAGACTGCAGTTGAACGGTATGACGTCAGCGTGCCATGACTATTCATGAGGGCACGCTGACTCCACTCCAAGTCTAACACGGACCATGCAGGAAAGCAGGGGGCATGCCTGACTGCTGAGCAGTCCAAAGGTCCATGCCCCTGCAAGTGTTTGAATTGTAAAATGTCAACACACAAGAGTGAGCCCACTCAAATTTCCATGTACCCAACACCACACTCCTTGATATTGTAAACCCCCAGCACAGTTATAAAAAGTAAAACTTTAAATTTTTTTTTCTAATTCCCGATATAGCTGCCTGTATTTGTGCGTGTGTGCACGGGTGTGCCCATTGCTTAGCTGCAGTTAGCAATCTCGACATGGAAGAGCATAATAAGGAATGTTTATGCAAATTGCACCGAATAGCAATAGCGTAGTGGTAGAGCCTTCGCACAAAGAGGAGGCATTCACGGTTCGAGTTCCACCACTCCTCTTCCTATTTTATGTTTTAAATTAGTATATGAAATAATTCCTGACAAATATGATTAAAATTTTACTAAAAAGCATTGAAATGGCCTATGTATCAGTGAACAAAATGTATATTTATAAAGGATCCTGACATATAATTGCCCACATTTAAGCAACGCTTTACCCAGTGCAATATAGTTGCCCGTAGTTAAGCAATGCTTTACCCAGTGCAATATAGTTGCCCGTAGTTAAGCAGCACTTTACCCAGCGCAATGTAGTTGCCCATAGCTAAATAGTGCTTTACCCAGCGCAATCGGTTTGCGCCGAGGTGTGTGCTGCGCCAAACAGTGCACCGTCGGGCAACATGGAAAAACGTAGAGCAAAATTGCCTAAACACAGCCACACCCCATAGCCTGTCTGGACAGTAGTAAAATAAAATGCAATGACAAGGCTCAAACCCGGGACACTGCACACCATAATCAAAGTACTGAACCACTAAGCCATGACAGCATAGGATAAGCAGCCACTGTTAACATACATATACTTATAAATGGTAGATTAACCATTGCTAAAAAGGTCTGCAGTCAGCTGAAAATTTTCAAAAATGGCCAATCACAAAAAAGTGCGGGAAATGCGGCATTTTTAAGCCCCATAGGCGGGAATACTCACCATAACTGATTGTAGCTCCCATCTGCAGTTAGAATGGCTGGTGCTGGAGAGGGTACATGCTTTCGAGCGCAATGCTGAGACATCGAGGAGTTGAAATACATAGTTTGGCTCCTTGTCCACTGTCATGAGTCAAGACTCCTGCAAGGCCAGTTCCAATGGATGGAGTACAAAGCAGAGGCTTGGAACTGGTTAGCTCATGACCTCACCAGTGTCACAGGTGTTCCTCAGACTGGTGAGCAGGTCTGTCACCACCATGCAGACCTGAAGAGACAGAAGCAGGACCTACTGAACCAATGGATACAGGAGGCCCGTGGGATGGTGGATGCCCCACAACTGAGTAGGTAGCCATGGAATCCAGTATGTACGACATGCTAATTGATTCTATATAATGGATAGGTATGTCTCAATATCCCTTTATTTACTTCACAGATGCAGGTGTCCATGCTGTGAATCAGCAAGCCTATGCAGATAGGCTGCTAAGGCTGCGCCACCAGGCAGGTTAGTAATTATTCTGCATGTATTGTTATAGAAAATAGGTGAGAGAGCCTGAAAGAAAGTGTTGTAGACCAATAATACAGCCATAAATTGCCCTGAATAATTACTCTGCATGTACTGTTATACAAAATAAGTCAGAGAGCCAGAAAAAAAGTGTAGTAACCCATTAAGAAAAGTAAAATATGTCCAGAATAATATCTCTGCATGTACTGCCATATAAAATAAGTGAACAAGCCTGAAAAAGAGTGTTCTAACCTATTAATAAAGGTATAATATGTCTTGAATATGTCTCCCATATGCACTGTAATATCAAATAAAGGAGAGAGACTGTTTAAAAGTGTGTAATGTAATTAATAAAGGTATAAAACCTGGAGTGTGTCTGTGTCACTTACTTTCAAATGTTGTTGTACCCTTGCATTATACAAATAGTACTGTTTTAAAAAGTGCTGGCAACCCACAGTTGGGCGGTCCCATCTAAAGTGGTTGATGGAAGTGCCAGTAGCTGTGAAGCATATATACAGTCCTCAACAGTCAGTTAATGGCTGGCATGCATAAGTAAATCTGTCACACGAGTAGCTTGTTAATTTGTTCCCCAGAAATGTGAGTGTGCTACATGAAATGTAGGGTTCTGTACAAATTTAACAAAAAATGTCATGTGAACACATCCAGACATGTAGATAAAGAAATATAAATAAAATCAATAACTATGTAACAGTAACATCTGCATCTTGGACAGTTAGTATGTCAGATATAGGTCAGGTATATAATGAACTAGCCAAACCTATTACACAACCTAATGCATGCTGGCAAGTGTAATAATACATGTAGGGGATATACACCTGCAGTCAATAGGAATGTAGTGTAGACTAAAAGTACTTATAGTTATACAGATGTTAATTGAGGTTTCTTTCTACACCATACTGTATGTGCATAAACAATGCAATTCCACACCTCAATGGGTATGTGTAATCTCAAAACATTTGTTGGGACATATGTCCTATTGTTGTATAAATATCTGCATTCACTTTGATGCATGTGCCCTGTTCAAACACCACAATCATGGTTGTCTGTTGCCACCAATCATCCCTACATGCTGTTGGAATGTCCACTGTCAATCAATATATGCATATGTTATGCTTGATGTTCAACTGTTGGAACCTTGGTGTGTTGGGTTAATGGGAATATTACTGCATGCTGTTGCAACTAATTTGGAATGCTGTTGTTTATGTTGTAATTAAACACACCTAATCACAGAACGTATGGGAAGGCTGGTCCCAGCGGACCCACCTGTCCCCTCTCAGTTGGCGAGTGCACCTGCCACCAGCAGGTCCAGTGCCCAGCCCGAGCTACCCTCCTCCGTTGGTCCTGTGCCACCTTCGGGTGGAAGCGCTGCAGGGGATGGGGCTCATCCCCCCATACAAGCGTGGGCGGAGAGGGCCACCTGTCACCCTTCAAAGGGTCCAGGTTGGGGTGCATAGGGAGATCCAGCGTTCAGTCTCTCATTCCCTATGCCAGCTCGAGGCAAGAGTGGCACATCTCATGGGTGAGCCTGCCCATCCTACGCAGCCCCCAGCACAGCCACCTTTGGGGCTGTGAAGGTGCAGTGGTGACTGCCCATGGGTGGGAATCTCAGTTCCACTGTTACCATCTGTGGGTTCATGGGCTTGCGATTTCCAAACATCTGTCCCCATCAATTGTGTTCACCCACCCCATGTGTCATACATCGCCCCTGTATGCGTCTTGTTTGTCTTGTCTGTTTACCTCCGCAACCTACCTCCCCAAATATACCTACTTCCTCTACCTCACTTTCCACTCTCATCTGAAAAAAAAGGGGCAATCTGTACCCACAAAAAAATGACGCCCCATACATAGCTGCCCGTTTTGTACACATGTCCCCTGGACATGTAAACTGATAATTATAATTGGCAGTACAACATACTTTGTTGTCCTCACCCCTCTTCCAGGGGTGGAAGGTTTCAAATTTCACTCCAAATTTATTGCATATGCACAGCTGCTGCTGGTAAAGAAATGGGCAGCTATGGACCTTCCCTACACCCATCACATCCCGAGCTTGTTTTCCTACTGTCTTTCCCTTTTTGTGCCCCCTTTTTCACCACTTTCCTATCTCCCCATTTTCTTTTCTTTCAAAGAAATTAGCGCAGGGGTTAGCGGGAGTAAGCACTTTTAAACAGTAGTAAGCAGGTTTAAGCGAATGTGCGCATGTGTGCGCTTAGCTAAGCATCACTAAGCATCACGCAAACCCACACAAACCAGCTTACAACTGCTTAAAAGTGCCTTAGTCACTCTGTATGTCAGGGCCCTTGTTCTGCTCAGCAGCAAAATAAAACACCTCTGTCTGTCTCTAGCCCCGGACCTTGGACACACTAGACTACATGAAGTACCACTAAGCCACAGCAGATATACAATAACTTGGTGCTGAAATAAATATATCATGCATTACAATGAGTGAATGTAAAGGAAAAATAGGAAGACCATAACACAAAGCTTGTTCTGTGGATCATTACCAGCAATTGTTGTGGAATTGTATTACATGAGTGTGATATGAGAAGCAGCCATTCTAGCAGCAAATAATGTTACAGAGGCACTTTACAACCCCCACACGGTATCATAGCAGGATAAACACTGGCATATCTGATTAGGGCAGAGGCCATACATCCTAACTGTGACTACTTTTCAGGGATGTCTCTGATTGTGAAACATATTTTAGCTGTGTCCCTCTGAATGCCTCTGAAAAGTACTAACGTTAGTCAGAAAGGTGGGGTATTACATAATGAATACTGACAATAATAACAGTAGACACCGCTTGTACTTCATAAAAGGTGTACTAATCCATATGCACTGCTTCACTCAAGTCTACACTTACTGTCTCTATTATGTGTAAGGTGTACCTCACTTTTAACTACCTATCCCTGACTCCATGCAAAGATGTATCTGAGTGTTTCATAGGCCTGGCAGAGGCACAAACACATAGGCATATCAGCTATTCTGCTGTTACACACTCTGCAAATAGCTTTGGTAGGACTTCCACAAGCATACCCTTATGTAGGAGTACAACACAGAAATACCAAAGGATGTAGCCATGTACTGGTAGCAACTGACTGTAACAATGCCATTGTACCAGTGCTGAAAACACCTGTGGGTTGCACAGACAAAGAATAACAGTGTAACATCTTGCTACCATCTGGATAGGTTCACAGTTGTGAACTATGCAGACAGACCACCTGCCTTGATAAACTAACAGGAACACACCAATCCTTTAAGTCCAGTAAGATAACATTCACACAATAATACATAATGCTCTCTGTATGTCAGCATCCCCCCACAATTAAAATATGCTTGTGTGTTTAGGGTCTACCAAGGATGTAGGTAGGCATACTCAGTACTGGAATTGTCCAGTTTTCCTGAGAACCCTGTGCTAATGTCAACAATAAAAAACACAAACCCTGCAAAAGTGAGTACATTAATATTCACAGTATAACAGTTCACAAACAGTTCATGTGCCAAAAGAATACTTCTCAATAACTACTTTTGTATGGCAGTTAATTATATGAGTAGAAAAGAAACTAGATAGTCACATATATCTTGTGTAAGCATTTGTAGGGGTGAGTTAAACTCTACACTGATAGCTCTGTACTGCAAGTGGCAACAGTCAGGTCTGAGTACAACACGTACATCACTGACTACACCTCTAGCTTTAGATATAAGAAGTATACCAACCTTCTGACTTACACAACAGTGTCCACAGCAAACAAGCATGGACCCCACTCTGGAAATCTGAAAGGGCTATGCCTACATACCTTAGCAATTTATAGCATTGGGTTGCTATGACAGTGAGTACTGCAATTACCACACAGCAGGCTGTATGCATTTACCAAATGCTGGGCACCAATTGGTACAGAGGGCATCACATGCACATGCGCAGATACCTATAAAAGCAGACTGTACTTGCTATCCCCACATGCAATCATTACATTGCATGTGTCAGAGACTATATAACTCCTGGAGAGTAGTGAAAAAAAATTATTACTTAATAAAAAAATATTTAATTAAGTAAAAAAAATATATACTTAATTACTAACCGAAAATATTAAGAAAAAAATACTTAATTAATAACCAAAAATAAAAATTAAGTAAAAAAACTTTACTAAATTAATAAAAAAAAATAAATTAAAAAAGTTGTCAAAGCATGCACAGATGGACCTGAAAGTGACAAACAGGTATGTAACAGATATGTAGTTACTGGCAAGTAGTAGATGTTTATGAAGAGTACTGTACATACTCTGAAACATGCATATGTGGCTGCAGTAGGTATATATGCACTGATGCCATGCATAACTACTACCATGGACAAATTAGTATGTAGCTGTGTGCAGTGGGACATAACTGTGATATATATGTAGCTCAGCATTATATGTCAAACATCTGATCATGTTATCTATGTTCTGTACAGTACTGTGTATAATGGCAGTTTGGGGGAGTAGTGCAAACACCTATATAAACTTGGATGTGACAGAGTAA
Organism: Protopterus annectens; assembly: GCF_019279795.1. Taxonomy (NCBI): domain Eukaryota; kingdom Metazoa; phylum Chordata; order Ceratodontiformes; family Protopteridae; genus Protopterus; species Protopterus annectens. The sequence continues at coordinate 635,717,395 of NC_056729.1, read as the reverse complement.
GACATGCATGATAGTCATATAATGTGTAGCTTAGCACTGGCAACTGCTGTACCAGGCTAGTATAGTAATGTAGCATTTGCAGCTATATATACTCCCTGTAATATTACTGTATGCACACATGTGACAACTGTTCATGTTGTAACAAGGCCCAACAGGTCATCCGTGAGGTGTACGGACTTACAACAGTGTGGATCTTGTGTGTGTATGGCACACACATATGGAGAGATATCTATCTGTCCGATATATTAGCATCTTAACATGTGCATAGAGCAGGGGACATACTGCAACTGTTTATGAAGGTTGGACATTTATATGTTGGTACAGGTTGTTATGTGCATATTTATATGTAGGTTGTAGTGTGTGGCAAACAAGACAGCATACAGTGCTGGCATATGACATGTGGTGTTTAACGCTGTGGGTATGATTTGTTAGGTTTTTAGTCTTCCAGACAGGGGGTCCTGCTAAAGATACATGGACTGAGAATACCTTCCATGCATTCTGCACAAGACTGTGCAATATTATTATATAACTGTATCCCTCTCAACCTTTGCATAATTGATATTCCCACCATGAAAGGTGGACTGCATATGTGCCTATATGTATATCTATATGTACACCAATGGATGTTTATATGTACGCTCAAGCTCAATGTTGTAAATGTATTGCCATCCCTTTTGTTAAAAACCCTGTACCCATGAACTACCACATAGGTGGTAGCCTACTCAACACCAAAAGTGTGATAAGAGACCACTGGACACAGGTGGACAGTAGTGTCCCTTTTGATAATCACAGTGTCACACTAGTCATGTAAACTGTGTGCGGTCCACATGTCATCAGAAAAAGTGTGTCATCCATGGAAAAAGAGGTCAGTGTTCTACTCTACTCATCAGTCATAAAACCCATCATAGAGTACAATGGCCCTGTTGGTATGTACCTCAGAAGACATCTACAGCAACTGTAGGTTCATAGGTTCATAGGTTTATACTAGGCTATCTGCCCTAAGGCATTTATAAGCCTAGCCCAGAGTTTTGTGGCTTATGCCACCCCTTATGTTAAAAAATACTGTGCCCATTAGTTTGTTGTGCCTCTGTCCAGCAGTGACACAGAGATGATTCCTGGGGTAAACCTATGATCTCCCATCCACCAGTCAATATTTCTCTTGAACAGAGCCAGCAAGGTGCTCTGCCTCACATGGACTGGGATTTTATTCCACAGCATAGGGAGTCTCTGGGTGACAAATCTATCCCTCCAGCATGTCCTATTTATATCCGTGTTAAGGTTTAAGTCACTTGCTCTAGTGGATCTGGTAGATTTGGATTTTTTTGAGGTGGAGCATATCCATTAATTCCGGGTTGGACATGGCCTTGTATGTCAGGCACAGGTCACTTCTGAGCAGACGGTATGCGACTGAATAGAGCTGGAGTTTCTTCAGTCTGGCAGCATATGACAGATTTTGGAGTCCCTTTATCCTTTTGATGAGGAACTTTTGGGGTCTCTCCAATTGCTGCAGGTGTCGGGTGAGATACATCCCGAATGGGGCATTGTACTCGATCATTGGTCTGATAAGTGAAGAGTACAGGGGAACAACGACCTCACTTGATCTGGATGTGAATCCCTTCATGATCAGGTGGGCAACGTAGAAGGTCTTTTTAACCACTTTAGCAATGTGAGTGTCAAAAGAAAGGCCACTGTCAGCCTGGGTCCCCAGATCCCTGATAACCTTTTCTGTGCTTAGTGGATTGCCACCTATATGGTAGCTTGGGGTTACCTTGTTTTTCCCGAAGGGTATGACTATACATTTTTTGGCATTTAACTTCAGGCCATGGCTCTGGCATCAGCTATCAGTTTCCGTGAGAACCCTCTGAAGGATATCTGTGTCTGATGTACTTTCCACTATGGTGCCCAGTTTGCAGTCATCTGCAAACTTTGTCAGCCATAGTCCTCCTATGTTTGCCTGTACTTCTGAGAAGTAGATGCCGAACAACAGGGGGCCTAGGACTGAGCCCTGTGGGACACCACTTGTGACCGGCTTGGAGTCTGACATGGCGCCAGCAACTCTAACCCTGTGGGTTCTGTCCTTTAGCCAGTTTGCAACCCATCTTGTGACATATGGGTTTACATTTAAGCTGGTAAGTTTCTCTATAATACCCGAGTGGGGTATTGTGTCGAAAGCTTTTGCAAGGTCAAGGTAGGCTGTATGGACTGCCTTTCCCTCATCAATGGCCTTGGTGACTGTTTCAAAGAAGTCGACCAAGTTCAAAAGGCATGATCTGCCCTTGACAAAGCCAAACTGGGTCGGGTCCAATGTCTGCAAGTCCCCTATGTCTTTGTTTATGAGTTCCATTATGATCCTCTCCATAGCTTTGCAGACCAGGCTTGTTAAGCTTATGGGGCGGTAATTACCAGGGTCCGTAGAGGCACCACCTTTGTGGACTGGGACCACAGTTGCCGTACGCCACTCCTTGGGCACATATCCTGTGGTAAGGCTAAGATTAAACAGCTGCCTTATGTGAGGGTTTAGTTCCTCATTGAGTTCGTGTAGCACACAGCCAGGGACACCATCCGGTCCCAATGATGCTGTGTTTTTAGCTTTAGAGAGAGCAGCTTTCACCTGCACATTTGAGATGTCTGGGAGGCTACACTCCGCTGGGATAGTTATCTCTCCTTTTGGGGGGGGGGTGAAGTTTGCACTGAACCTGTCTGCCAGTATGTTGGCAATGTCTGTGGGTTCAGTGATTTGTGTATCATTTTGGACTAATTCTGAGCATATCTGGGAGTTTCCACCCAGGTTTCTAACATAGCTGAAGAAGGCCTTATGATTGTCTTTTGAATCTATGGCAATTTTTCTCTCAAAGTTGGCCTTGGATGATTTTATGAGTGCTCGTATTTTTTTACTAATAATGATCAGGGGTGACTTCCCTTTTATGGATTTTGTTCTATCATGTAATAGCTTTCTCCTCTTATTGTAAAGTTTGTTTATGGCTGGGGTCCACCAGACTGGACATTTGCCCTTGGTGGAAAGAGTCTTGGTTTTATTAAGGATTGCCTGATCCATGCAGTCCTGGAGGTGTTCATTGAAGGCATTTGTAAGGGCTTCCGCAGCTTGGGTTGTGGTTTCCACTGGCTCGGGGGCCTTGAGGGATACCACACCAGTCTTGAGTAGTGTGAAGTTTGCTTTAGAGAAGTTCTTCACTGTGGTCTTTTTTTTTGGGGTGGGGGCCGGATGTGGATTTCCAGTGAGATCAGCTTGTGATCTGATCTCACCAATGAGGATATACTTCGTGTGGAGCATTTTGCCCCCATGTTTGTGATGATGAGATCTAGTATATTTTCTCCTCTTGTGGGAACGGTGACTAGTTGTTCCATGGCATTTGAATTTATGAACTCCTGGAACCTTTGGGCTAGAAAGTTGGGGCTTGGGTAATGTTCCCAGTCTATATTCGGGTAGTTGAAGTCACCCAATATAATGGTGTTTGGAGATACATTTATACCCTCCAGTGTCTTCAGGAAGGCTGTGTGGGGTTCCTGAGTTTGAGAGGGTGGCCTGTAGCATGCTACAAATTGTAGAGCAGTTTTGCCTATGGTTAATTGCACCTGGATGGTTTCCGATGCCAGATGCGTTGCCACCAACCTGGAGGTGTGGGTATCTTTGATGAATATGGATACACCCACTCCTTTTGTGGTGTGGTCTGGGTTTTGGGGCCGGAACGCATGATATGAGGTAAAACCTGATAGTGCCAGGGTGCTCTCAGGAGCCTTTAACCAGGTTTCAGTCACAGCACAGACATCGATATTCTCCATACTGAGAAGGGCCTCGAGTGCGTGCATTTTGAGATTTAGACTTCTGGCATTGAGCAGCATTACCCTTAGTTTCTTCCCATTTTTGTTTTCTAGGGTGGTAGGTTTATAATTTGAGCCTTGCCTAAAAAAGGCACTATGGTTGTGGCAAGAGCCTTAGCCAATATCCGGAATCCCAGGGGTGACAGGTGCAAGCCGTCCCTTGCGAAGCAGTGTGGCTTGTCAAGCATATCATCCCAGGCAGACAGACACTGGATCCCCTTTGAATGACACCAGAAATTAAGCCAATTGTTAAAGCTGATCATCTTGTCTCTATGTTGTGGCATCATTCTTGGTGAAGGAAGGATACTGCTCAGGGTCAGGGTCATACCTGCCTGGGCTACATAATCAGAGAGCTCATCTATGTCTCTTTTCATGTAGTCCAGCGAGGTACGCCTCAGGTCGTTCACACCAGCATGGTCATATTTGTACTTGCTGTGGAGTGACCTGAGTGCTTGTGTTATGTGGTGGATTCTAGCGCCTGATAGGCAGCTTACTGTGACCCTCTCCTTGTTCAGCCTGGTGAGTGGGACGTCAGTGTGTCTGACTATGGAGTCACCTATTACAAGTATGTTTGGTGTTGTATTTGGCCTTAAGGGCTGTGACTGCTTTGCACACTGATTTTGTGGTTTATGTGTTGCCTGTGGTGTGTCATGAGGTGGTAGTTGCTTGGGTGTCTGCTTTGGAGGCCTCTGCTGTTTAGGTAAATTTTTGCTCAGAGCCTCTGAGTATGTCTTTGTGTGTTTATGTGTTTGATTCATTGTTGTGATAGCTTTATGTGAGACTGGTTTTGTGGTGTGTGTAGTTGCCTTCTCCTCCTGTCTGGTCTTGCCAGTCCTGAGTTGAGAGAGCCTCCAGTTTAGCTAAATAGCTGCATCTCTCGCAAGTATTTGTGTTATGTGGGAGGAGGAGAGGGTTGTCTGTGTACATGAGGCAATTGTAACATTGCCTCAATATTCCCAGATTCACCAACTGGACAGGAGAGGACGCCAGCATCTGGCCCTTCGACATGCTAGAGAAATTAAGAAGTTAGGGGTGTAACTGAATAAGAGTGGACTTAGTAAGGAAGTGGGTACTCCTGGGGGGGGGGGTGATGCCAGACACATACCTCACAAAGAGTATTACCAGACTCAAACAGATGCCCTATGCAGACTGTCTTACAAAACCACAGCTACACTGTGTCGCATACCGCCTTCCCAGAGGCAACCTCTGCCTAACATACAAAGCTATGCCAAACCCACAGGTGTTGGACATGCTCCATATAAACAGATTAAAATCCATACAAGCTATACACTGTACTGATCGGAACCTTGTAACGTCAAAAAGCAGAACATGCTGGAGTGGTACATTATCATCTCAGACACATACCATACTCTGGAACTAACTACCTATCGATAGCAAATAAAGGTCCTCATTAGCAGTTGTCATGAATAACCATGATGATTGGATGTGAGATAGGAAATACAACCCAGGAATCACCTCTGTGGCTCTGCATGACAGGGGCACATGAATTTAAATTACATGGGTGTTGAAGGGCAGGGTACCATATGACTAGGCTTCCATAGGCCCTATGGCTAATAGCCTATTAGCTACCTCGGACCAGATACACACACGCATGTACTTGTTGCATTACTTGCTATGTGAGGTTGACTGAGTGTGATGGTGAATGTGTAGGTGAATGTGTCAAAGTTGTGCATATGTGTGATAGCCTAGTGGGAAACTGTTTATATCATGGTATGTAGTGTTGTAGCTCTGATCCCAGCAAACGATATGTATGCTATTGCTAGGCAGGAAAAGCAGTATGGCATACGGTGTGACATAGTCCCATGGTGTTGACTGGAGTGTGCCATTGTAGGCTAAAGCAGTACATGTATGCTTATTGATTGTTAGAACAAGTGAATACAAATCCTGTATGAACTGTAGTACTACCTGAAGATGTAGGCCTAAACAGCACAGTATGGTGTATATCCACATTGCTTGGAAACACTGTTTTGTTTGTTACCTGTAGTTCTCACATATTACAAGGTTTTGTAAGTGCTGACACACAGTACTGTATGGTACACAGGTAAAACTCATCTGGATTGCCATACCTTTGTGTCTTGTAGGTATGTCTGATGTGTGTGTGGGTATGCCTGTAACATGGCCTCGGTGGTATGTGTGTCACAGGATATAAGTGCATGTCTAGCAACATGTATAGTGTAGTACAGCAGTATGCCATCTATATTGATGAATGTGCACATATGTTACTTAGGGGTTTGCTATCAACAAGTAGCGTGGTGTACTGGTAGTACTGTAACTGTACTTTACATTCATTTCAATGGATGACAAATGTCTGTATGCATTAGCTTCATATATACCTCCTGTGGCTAGGTGGTGCATTGTGTCACATACAGTGTGCCATGTAGTGTTTTATAGTCTTACATACTGGTTTGACTTTGTTGCTGTGCAGAACATGGTTTGGTACATAGTATGTGCCAGGCACTGTCAGGCAGTTGTGGGCTGAGCAGTGATATGTGGTATTAAAAGTGTGTATCTACTGACAGCCAATAGGCTGCTATATATGGCATTTCATTGATGTCTGTACTTTAGAATGTTAAGTGTGCCACATGACTTGCTCACAATTGTTGTTTTATTGTCTTCCAGGGACATGTCTCACAATTGAAAACCCATGTATTCCCCTGAAGAGGAGGAAGTCATCCTAGATGCCCTAATACAACATCACAACCTGCTGTTCTCCAGAACCAGCCAGGACCAGCATGGGCGCACTGCACTGTGGCAGGATGGTGTCGGTCAGGTGAATGATATAGGCATGCATAACCAGACTTATGTGCAGGTACTCCATCAATGCAGTTATTTAATCAGACATGTCCGACAACATGCCTCCGATGTCCACAGACAACAGCTTGCCACAGGTGGTGGTGCAGCAACACATCCACCCCTCACCAGAGTGAAAGAGCTGCTCCTCAGTGTGGTGGCTCCTGGCCAACCACTACAACAGACATGTGTCATCATGGAGGCCAGAGTCACCCAGCACGTCGACTCAGAGCATGCAGGTAACATGGCATATCTGTAGACTACTGTTAGCTCGATTGTTAGAACATGCATTTATCAGATGTGTACTGTGTATTTAGAAGATGTGGAGCCTGGTGTCATGCAATACTGATAATTTGGTACATCATCTGTATGCCTGTGACTGTCACCTGTTGTACTACTGTAAAATTGCAAACTCATAGCAGCAATGCCATAGTTGTTGACAGTGACAAACTGTCTGATATCCTTGTAGGTCACTCTGGTGTGATAGTAAGACAGCAGACTCATGCTGGTGAGTGTTCTACAGTTGATATAGCATATAACATGTGCATGTCATAGGAGAGTTGTAGGCCATATACACATGTGAAACACCTACACATAATGCATGCTCTGCATGTTTCCTGTGGGACTATGCACATCCCAGTAACATGAGTAGCTGCCTCAAACACATGCAATACACAGAGCATCCCAACCAATTGTGGTACACTCTAGTGGACATTGTATAGGCAGAGTCAATAAACATGCATACAACATACACCACTTTGTCATATGCAGTAAGTGTTAATATGATACACATGGCGTATGTAGACACCTGCTGTAAGGTCAGACTCTGGTATCCCAAATGTCATCAACACAGCACACATACTACACCTGAGGGGTAGAGGCCTATCATGGGGTGGTGCGACACGCTTCAACACACAACACATTCATGTTAGGCAATGCTCTCTAATGAACACCTTACATACCCATGTAACAACTGGCTGTGAAATGGTTAATGTAGCCACAATGGTGCAGGTCAGGTACAGCAAGATAGTTGCCAGTGTTGCATACATTAGTGGCCTTGAGTGACCACATGATGCTGCCTGATGATGGCTCATGGTACTACACTACATCCAGTTACAGTAACTACAGTACTACACATAGCATTCATTGCTATACACCTGACAGTTGTGTGCATCTGGCCATGGTATGTATACCTATGAGTGATGGTGCACAGGACATTGGAAAGCATTTTATACTTGCACAGCAATGTTGTGTCCATGTACACATTGTGTTCCAGGGTGAGGCCAATCATTGAACAACACACATGCATCAAAGACATGTATACTGTTATTAACAAGGACTCTTTACACTCGCACTGCATGCTGTTGAGCAACACACATCCTGCATGCTGACACGTGTGATAGGACTCTTTGGCTTGTGATACTGTACTCCACCATCAACCACTAATGAGTATGTTCTGTATTGCTGTTGGTGTGTGTGTGTGTGTGTGTGTGTGTGTGTGTGTGTCAACTTGACTGGGTAGTGTATTTGTGTGCACGTGTGCATGTGTTCATGTGTGCATGTGTGCATGTTTTCATGTGTGCATGTGTTCATGTGTGCATGTGTGCATGTGTTCATGTGTTCATGTGTTCATGTGCATGTGTTCATGTGTGCATGTGTGCATGTGTTCATGTGTTCATGTGTGCATGTGTTCATGTGTGCATGTGTGCATGTGTGCATGTGTGCATGTGTTCATGTGTTCATGTGTGCATGTGTGCATGTGTTCATGTGTGCTAACATCCTGTACAGATTGTAAAGTGTGTTTCCTGTCTTCCTCTCACAGGTGCTGAGGTTTTGTTGGATGAGTGCAACAGGGAACCTGAAGTCACTGCCACAAATAGTGGACATGATGATACATGTGATGTGGCACAGGCAGGTTTGACAGGGTCTGTCATTGGTCCGCCAACCAACAGTACACAGCTTTCCACCCCATCTATGCACACATTCATACTGAAAATACATCCCTCAACACGAATGGCCTTAGCTGAGGAACAGCATACAGTAGGCATTGACCAGGATAGTGAGGTATCTATGGCACATGCAACCCCTCACCACAGCCATACCCAGACACCTGGAATAGTACCACATAGACATATGTCCAGGGGTTCTCGTGGGAGCACTGCTGGTCGTAATGCCCCTGGCAGACGTGCCCCCACAGGTCTCACAACCTCAGGTATGTTCCGGGCTGTAATGCAGGCACAGGCACGTATGGAACGGTACACCAGGCAGGGACTAAGGGAGCAGAGGGCCCATAACACCGCTCTCAATGACAGTATCCGTGACCTTACCGGTGCCATCCGTAATTACACCGAGGTCATTGATAGACGTTGGGGGAGACACTAGATGTCATCCACAATATAATGTCCATGTGCCAGGACAGTGCAGGATGGATGAGACGTTGACGTGGATGTATGCCAGCAACATCATCAGCTGGCAGTCATTGCGGATGACACACAAGTCCCAGCTGCTCCCGTAGTGGCAGTACCAGCCCCAGCAATGTTGGGGCTGGGCTGTCAATAGACCATCCTAGATGACCATGTGCACATGGCTCTGGTCAGTCCCAGCAGGGACATGGGTCCAGTCGACATCCCTCTGCCTCTGATGATAGTACCCAGTCTGGCTTAGTACCTGATACTGTCCGTGACACCCCTGCCAGGCACAGGTACTGTGTCCGTGGCTGGAGACAGTGATCTGTACAGCCTGGCAGGTACAGTCTGTGGCTGTCCCACAACCTCCCATATTTGGTAGCCACATGGTGGAACTGTGTGCATGCAGACACACACACATAAACCAAACACCTAGGGCTAACACATACACACACACATTACATCAACATTGACCCATGCTATACTGTTGTCCCTCACACACACACACACACACACACACACACACACACACACACACACACACACACACACACACACACACACACACACACCACACATACATGTCGATTGGATGGGTCATTGTTGAGCTCTGGCCAACCAACAACACACCCTGTGCATATGATGAAACTGTGCCACCTCCTGTCATCTGTGACATTGATGCAGGAAAAGGCTAACATGGTGCTGATGCACAGGTTGACCTAATAGCAGTGCAGCAATGTTAGCACGTTGTCAACAGTAAAGTGTGATGATATCCTTGTAGGTATATCTGAGCAGGCATGATGCATTAAAGCTATGATTATCAATGTAGTATTGTTTACACCAGTGTTAATTCCAAAAATGTATTGTCCGCCCATGTGCCACTTGGCTGATGTGTATGGTACTGGCAGCATGTGTTGGTGAGTGGACGGTACGTGTGTGACGTGTGCAGTACAGATTTGCAGGTGTACATTTGTGAACATGGTGGAGGTGCACTGTCTGCATGTACGTGCATAGTGAACACATGGGAAGGGTGACATGCCCTGTATTACACAGTGTTAACACTTCATATTTCCTATTGGTGGCCAGTATGCATTTTACTACACATACGTTTTAACTTGGGTACACGTGTGTATGACATGGTTTGACACTATGCTGTGGGTGATACTGTTAATATCGGTCATTGGTTTGCATTCTGGTAGTATACACAACCTCAACAGCCTGGCTATAACCAATCATTAGATAATGTCTTGACAACTGACACACAGATGTAGGATACACAGTAGCATTTGAATCCTTCCGGTACTATACTACACCAGTAACCAGTGGTATTGACTGCCACCCATTCCTGGGACCACTCCTGTTTGAAATGTAGCCATCCTAGGTACAAGCAAACACACTAGGGATATGTCTGTCCACATCTGGTAATGCATACAGTGGCCTACAATGCATTCTCCGGATGAGACACTTATCCTCATCAAGGGTATCATACAGACAGATACCTGTTGACCAGCCCATGCTGTAAAGCTATAAGCTAACTATAGCATAGTCATCCACATTTACTAAACATAGTATCCTGACAGTACCACATAGGTAGTAGCCCACAACATGTAGCAGGGGTACTGATGTGTACATACAGCCACATGTTATGTCATCTGTCCTTTGGTATTCACATTTCCAAAGGTATTCTGATGTCCCTCGGTGTATCACATAAACAATAAGGGGTCTGTATGCATATCCACAAAGTTGTTATACACCTATAATGAATGCCCATTAATGACAGACTGTGTTGTGTTTGAACATGTCTGAAATATACCCCAGGCATGAACCCTCACTCACACTATTCTATAGAAACTGTCATGGGTGTGTGTGACACAGATGACCTAGGCCACAGATCACTACAGTGGCTGGCCTTGTCACATACATACATATGTGACCTAAGATCTGAGATGCAGCAGCACAAACTGTCAATGGTAACAGATGTATTCATGTAGAAAGCAGGCTTCACACCTATGAACTAATTGAGGTCACATGTACATATATGTATTTGCCACACAGATACCTGAAGTGTGCAATGCACATACTGTTGTTTTACTGATATGTCATACAGTAGTAAAAGCAAATCCCACAGCACATTGACCAACAGTGTCATACACACACACTCAGTAATTGTAGGATTCAAACCCCTATCTAACCATGTTATGATACTAGAGAGATATGCATTAACATGATGCACTATATGCTTTACTGGAATTTGTTCTTTCCACTGCTGTATTTGTGGGATACTGACATCATCAGACTTGCCAAAGATGTATTTACCTCTTTTAATGTGTTTTCCTAGTCTCCAAAAAGGGGACTGCTCTCAAAGAAAATCACACACACCCCGCAATTGCAAGATTCAAACCCTTATCTAACTATGTTATGATCCTAGAGAGATACACATTTACACAATGTGCTATATACTTTATTGGGCATTTTTTTTTCCACTGCTGTAATTGTGGGATACTGACATCATCAGACTTGCCAAAGAGGAATTTACTTCTTTTTATGTGTTTTCCTAGTCTCCAAAAAGGCATCACACACTCTGCATTTGCAAGATTCAAACCCCTAGCTAACTATGCTATGATATTAGAGAGATAAGCATTAACATGACACCCTATATGCTTTGCTGCTTGGTTTCTTTTCTCCTGCTATATTTGTAGGATGCTGACATCATCAGACTGGACATGCTAATGTGTGTGTGCACTTTGTTTATGCAATCCCAGGAACGAACCATGTGGGACAGCAGGTGTTAACAGCTTGAACAGGACTCCACAATTCTTAGCTTGTGTGATCTATCTGTGGACCAATTGCCATTCCATCATATGACAATACATATTTATGCACAGATTGTTGATTTTGTGGATATGACATGTGTCTGGGATGTTGATAAAGGGTTATTCAAAGTCTATGTGGGACGTGTGTAGCTCCTTTTAGTGATGTATGTCCTGGGTGGTTGCCTTGCAAACAGTCTAGCAGGTTTGGGAACCATGATCTGCCCATGAACAAACCAAAGTTGGTAGGGTTGTGTGTTTGTTGGCTTCCAATAGCTCTGTTTATGACTTCACTCATGATGGACTCCATGACCTTGCAGATCAGACTTCATAGGCTTATAGGACTATAGTTCACATGGTCTGTTGTGCACCAACACTTGTGGGGTGTGCCATATGTTGCTGTAACCCATTCAACAGTTTCAGATCCTGTAGAGAGGGTGAGGCTCAACAGACTGTTCAGGTGCAGGGTCTGTTTGTTCTGCAGTTCACTTATGACACATATAGGGAAACAATGTAATCCAATTGATGCCATGTTTTCGGCTTTGGAAGGAGCTGTTTACCCATTCTACATGTGATATCTCCTGGTATGATGATAGGGCATTTAGTCAGTGGGAGGTGGGTATGTATATATGGGCCTGTCTGACAGGATATTGGCATTGTCAGTCAGGTACAGCTGGCCCTGACTCAGGACATATATGAGTGTACATTGCTATTTATGACATAGCTGAAGGAAGTGTCATGGTTCTGTCTGGACTCCTTCGCATATAATCTTTCCAAAACACCGACAAACCTGTGCACTAAACCCCTGTTATACTCTTTCACACACTTAACACCCTACTTATCCTTTTTGATCAGTCAACAGAGTATTTCATCATAATATCCTGGCTTGTCCAAAGGTCGGTTTCGTGTGTACTCTCCAGTCCAGCTGGTAAATATGGGAATTTTGAGGCAATGTTACAACTGCCTTATGTACACAGACAACCCTCTCCTCCTCCCAACAAACTCAGATATATGTGAGAGATGCAACTATATAGACAAACAGGAGGCTGAGCTCTCTCGACCCATGACTGGCACAGTCTATCAGGTGGTGAAGGTAAACACACACACCACAAATCCAGTCTCACATAGACCAATAGCAACAGCAAACAAAACACATTACCACACAAAACATACTCAGAGGCTCTAAATAAAATCTGCCTAAGCAGCAGAGACCTCCAAAGCAGACACCCAAACAACTGCTACCCCACAACAATACCCACATATCACATAGTTCACAAAGTCAGTGTGCCACACAGTCACTGCCCTTAGGGCTAAACAACACACCTAATACACTTTTAATAGGTGACACTATTGTCAGACACACTGATGTCCCACTTACCAGGCTGAACAGGGAGAAGGTCACTTTGAGCTGTCTGTCAGGTGCCAGGATCCACCACATAACACATGCACTCAGGTCACTGCAAGCAAGTACAAATATGGCTCCATCATTGTCCATGCTGGTGTGAATGACCTCAGACGTTCCTCCCTGGACTACATGACAAGAGACATAGAGGAGCTCTCTGATCATGTAGCCCAGGCCAGTATGACCCTGACCTTGTGTAGCATCTTACCCTCACCAAGAATGATGGCACAGTATACAGACAAAATGATCAATTTTAACAGTTGGCTAACGTATTGGTGTCATTCAAAGGGGATCCAGTGTCTGTCAGCCTGGGATGACATGCTCGACATGCCACATTGCTTCGCTATGGATGGCTTGCACCTGTCACCCCTGGACTTTCGAATACTGGCTAAGGCTCTTGCCACCCTCATAGTGCCTTTGTTAGGCAAGGCTCAAAAGACAAACCCACCTCCATAGACAATACAAGGTAAAAGAAACTAAGGGTAATGCTGCTCAATACCAGATGTCTAAACCTCAAAATGCATGCACTCAAGGCTCTCCTCAGTATGGAATATGTCGATATCTGTGCAGTAACAGACACCTGGTTCAGGATCCCGAAAGCACCCCAGCACTAGCAGGTCATACTTCATACCATGCTTTTCGGCCACAAAACTCGGACCGACCAACATAAATAGAGGGAGTATCCATATACATCACAGATACACACACCTCCAGGTTAGTAGCACTGCACGAATCATCGGAGACCATACATGTGCAACTAACAGTGGGCAAAACTGACTTTCAGTTTGTAGCCTGCTACAGACCACCCTCCCAAACTCAGGAACCCCACTCGGCTTTCCTGAGAACACTAGAGAATATGAAGGTCTCTCCAAACACCATTATATTGGGTGACTTCAACTACCCAAACATTGACTGGGAATACTACTCAAGCCCCAACACCCTCACCCAACGGTTGCTTGAATTTATAAACTCAAATGCTATGGCACAACTGGTCACCACACCCACAAGAGGGGAAAACATATTAGACCTGATCATCACCAACATGGGGATTCTATGTTCCACACCAGAGGTATACCCCTCATTGGTAAGGTCAGACCATACATTTATCTCACCGGACATCCATATCCCGTCCCCACCCCCTAAGTAATCTCGGTGAAGAACTTCTCAAAAGCAAACGTCGCATTTCTCAAAATTTAGGTAGTATCCTTCAAAGACCCTGGGACAGTGGTATATATGGCTCAGACCACAGAATCCTTTACAAACGCATTCTATGGACACCTACTGGAATGCATGGGTCATGCTATCCCAAATAAAAAACAAGACTCACTCCTCCAAAGGCAGGGAACCTGTCTGGTGGACCCCGGCCATAAATAAGCTATACAATGAAAAGAGGAGGCTACTACATGATAGAGCACAATCCCAAAAAGGGAAGGCATCTCTGATCAGTGCTAGCAAGAAGCTACGATCACTCATGAATTAATCTAAGGGCCACTTCGAAAGGAAAATCACAACAGACACTAAGGACAATCACAAGGCCTTCTTTAGTTATGTCAGGAACCTGGGTGGCAACTCCCAGATATGCTGTGACTTAGTGCAAAATGACAAAAAGTACACTGAACCCACAGACATTGCCAACATCCTGGCAAACAGGTTCAGTGCAAATGTCTCCCCCCCATCCCCCCTAAAGAGCAAATGTCCATCCCAACAGAGTGTAGCCTCCCTGACATCATGGATGAACAGGTGAGAGCTCCCTCTCCAAAGCAGACAACACAGCATCAATGGGACTGGACGGTGTCCCGGCCTGTGTCTTACACGAGCTTCATGAAGAACTTAACCCTCACATTAAGTCACTGTTCAGTATCAGACTTACTACAGGATATGTACCCAAGGAATGGCATACAGCAACACTGGTCCCGCTCCACAAAGGTGGTGCCACAATGGACCCTGGACACTATCACCCTATAAGCCTAATTAGCCTGGTCTGCAAAGCTATGGAGCGTATCATCATGGAACTCATACACAAAGACATCGGGAGCCTACAGACACTGGATCCTACCCAATTCGGCTTTGTTCAGGGCAGATCTTGCCTCTTGAACCTGGCTGATTTCTTTAAACAGTTACCAGGTCCATAGACATAGGGAACGTAGTCCACACAGCCTACCTGGACCTCACAAAACCCTTCGACACAATACCCCACTCGGGCATCATAAATAAGCTCACCAGCTTAGATATCAACACATATGTCACAAGATGGATTGCAAACTGGATCAGGGATAGCAACCACATGGTCAGTATTGTAGGTGCCATGTCTGACTCTACACCAGTTACAAGTGGCATCCCACACAGTTCAGTCCTGGGACATCTCTTGTTCAGTATATATTTCTCTGACGTACAGGCTAACACAGGAGGACTATGGCTGACCAAGTTCGCAGATGACTGCAAACTGGGTGCCATAATCGACTCTCCAGCTGGCACAAGCATCCTCCCAAAGGGTCTCACAGAGATGGCTAACTGGTGCCAGAGCCATGGCCTACAGCCAAATGCCATTAAATGCATAGTCATCCCCTTTGGGAATAACAAAGTGCCCACACATTACCACATAGGTGGTAATCCATTAAGTACGGAAGAAGTTTTTAGGGATTTGGGGACCCGAGTAGATAGTAATCTTGCCTTTGACAATCACATTGCCAAAGTGGTTAGACAGACCTTCTATATAGCCCACCTTATCCCAAAAGGTTTCACATCTAGATCAAGTGAGGTCATTGTGCCCCTATACTCATCAGGCCCATGATTGGATACAATGCCCCATTTGGGATGTACCTTACCCAACACCTGCAGCAACTGTAATGGCCACATAAGTACCTCACCAAGTGGATCTAGGGACTCACACAGATGCCCTGCGCAGTTCAGCTAAAGTAACTCCAGCTCTACTCAGTTGCTTACCGCCTACTTGGACGCGATCTGTGCCTGATGTTTAAAGCCATGTCCAACCCAGAATTAATGGACATGCTCCACCTCAGGATATCCGAATCCATAGAGCTACATGCTCCAGGGACTTAAACCTCAGCACAGATATTAATAGGACATGCTGGAGGGACAGATTCATATCCCAGAGGCACCCCTCACTCTGGAATGAGATCCCAGTCCAGCATAGGCAGAGCCCCTCACTGACCCTCTAAAGGAGAAATCTTGATGAGTGGATGGGTGATCGTATGTTTACCCCTGGGGGATCTCTTCTGAGTCCCTGCTAGACAGAGGCACAATAAACTAACCGTAAAAGGGCTATCTTGTGTGACCTACTATTCACAGGCACAGTCTACTGATCTAACAGGCTTGCAAAAGCCAAACACACTCTGGCTAGGCTTATAAATGCCCTAGGGCAGATAGCCTAGTATCAGCCTATGAACCTATGATAATGCTTGGAGTGCACATTGTTTATTGATGATACTGATTGCAGGTTTTTTATCTTCTTTGCTTTCCCACTTTCTATGAACAACCTAAGTATCTGTAGAACATATTTTATTATGACAGGGTTCCAATATATTATATATGTGTCTGTTGTCATATAACTGTGTGCACAAGGCGGATTGGTGAATAGTGAGAGGTTCCTGGGTTAACACATGCAACTGCCGGATATGTGTGGCGCACTGCTGTACTCAGACATGGCCTAAGTGTGTGAGCATGCCCAGTCTGTCCTTTCAGTGTTTTGTTGCCTGACATTTGTCTCATTTATTCAAGTGTGTGAGCATGCCCAGTGTGACCTTTCAGTATGTTGCTGTCTGAAGTCCACTACATTTGTTGATGTGTGTAAACATGACCAATATTAATATTTATACTATATGTGTGTTGAAAATCAGGTTTTATTCTTACTGCAGTGCTCACCTTTGTGTCATAACTCGACATGGATTATCCTGTGCCTGCAGGGTTTCCATGAGATACCTTGCATAGACTTATCAACATTTCTTCATTCAGGCTCACCAGTGAAATACTGTCATCGTTTAGTGGTTCAGTACTATGACTATTGTGCACAGTATCCTGGGTTCAAGGCCTATCACTGCTTTCTATTTTCATACTGAGCAGACCAAACTGCTTAAGGGCCAGTAGAGCAAATATGAGCATGTTTACCTGCTTTTGCTCAACAATGCCCAACTTTGACCAAGCTTGTCCAACATTGCTCAGCATTAACCAACATTGCTGAGCATTGCCCAATATTGCTCAACATTGACCAAAGTTGTGCTAGTTAGTGCGTGCAACTTTGTTTACATATACTAAATAATGGTATAAGCTGTTTAGCACTGCTTTATATTGCTTAACACATGGCAATCATGCCTCAGGTGGTGCTGTAGGGCTGCCTCTGTCGGATGCACATAGTACACTCCCTATACATGTTTGAAAACAGGTAGTGTCAAGTTAGGCATCCCTTTTACTATATGTGCGAGTCAGAGAGAGGTATAATTTCCAGGGTTCCTACTGAGCCAGTGTATGTGCTATGCGTTGCCTCTTTGCCAAGGCCAAAGCATACTGGGCATGCCTCCTTCTGCCTACTGGGGCAGGCTCAGATTGTTCCTCCTCCGAGTCATGCTTTGCCTGTGATGGCCTTGGCAATGGTGGGGGGCTGTTTGGCCCGGGCCTATGCTAATCCTGCTTCAGCTGTTTTCGCAGGATCATATCATGTAGCATAGCACATACCATGACAATTTGGGTACATGCAGTTGGTGCGTACTGCAAGGCTCCACCAGATGTGTCCAGGCACCGGACCCGTGACTTGAGCAGCCCAAACACAAGCTTGATTACATTTCGTGTTTGTGCGTGTGCCTCATCCTGTTCAGGTGTGTGTGCATTTCTGATGGGTGTCATCAGCCACGGCTCCAGTACATAGCCAGCATCTCCCACTAGGTGACCATGAGGGATGTCCCCATTGGAAAATGTCTGGTACAGCTGTGTCAGATGCCAGATATGGGAATCATGGTAGCTTACAAGGCAGCCAGCACACACATTCAGTATTGTGCCCTGGGCATCACACACAACTTGGCAGTTGATGGAGGGGAAGCCCTTTTGGTTAAAGTAGACCCTACCCTGCTCACCGGCTGGTGCTTTGATGCATATGTGCGTGCAGTCTATTGCACCCACTACCTCAGGGTATTCCGCTATTTGCTGGAAGAGACGCATATTGCTGGCCAATACCTCATGGGAATTGGGGAAATAGACATGATCACCGACATGTGCTGACATGGCGTCCAGGAACTGGTGCAGTACCCTGGATGCTGATGCCTGTGATATCCCCATCATATCACCAGTTGGTCTCTGGAAGGTACCTGTTGCTAATATTCTTAGGCCAACACATACCTTGGTTTCCACTGGGATGGGTTCCCCTCTGTTGGTTCTGTGTGTGACGCGTGGCCTGCACAGCTCAGCAATTTGCTGCATGAGGTCTCTGTCTACTTTATAGCGCTCCACTATCTCCAGCTCAAGTAGCCCCTGATAAGTTACCCTGGGCCTGTACACTCTTCTCCGTCTCCTCACTGTGGGTTGTCCAGCAGCATTCGCATTGTCACCACCCTCAGCATGTTGCATATGTCGCCTTATAATAGCAATGGCAGCCCCTAACATTTTTTTGTCTCAGTAAAGCTTTTTAAGCTTTCACTTCTCTTAGTTTACTGCAGTGTTGCAGTGTCTCTGAGGAAAACATGGTGGAAAGTTATTTGCAGAGTTTTAAGTGCTGGGCTGGGCTAGTGTACTGCCTGTGTAATTGCCTGATTCTGATTGTTTTCACCTGCTAGCTCTGCTAGTACTCCCTGGTTAACTTCCTACTATTTGTTGTGCTTCCTTTTCCCTTTCTGTTTCCTCAGGGGGGTAGCGCTGCACACACAAGCGCAAACATGCTCACACCAGCTCACAAGCGCGCTCACATGCTTACAAGGACTAAAACTTGCTTATTCTTGCTAAAACGCGTGCACACCAGCACATACACACTTACACACATTTCAACAACCTTAGACATGCTTACTCTGGCTTAAACCCGTGCACACAGGCGCACACGCACGCACACACTCTTACTTGGATATACAGGCACGCACCTGCGTGCAAACATGTTGCAAGCACTTCAACAAGACACTTTAGTGTTATCCAAGGCATACACCTTCAATTTCTTGCCTTTAGCTTGGGTACCTGTTGACACACCTCTTCCAGTGATGAGTAACTGACAGCAAACACATGCCACTCTGCTCCATTGAGCTTCACTTCTTACATACATACCCTTCTCATGATGTCACCTATCTTCTGCTCTGATACTCCCCTTATCCTACTCCTACACCCCACTGACTGTGCTCATTTGCTATGTAAACTTGGGATTCACTATCCTTACCCTCATTTGCATAGGATTGCCTACTAATGCTTTGTTACATCTCTTAGATTGAGCTTCCCCCCTTAGCAACCTCTACTCAGTAGCCATGTTGTCTCAGCCTGCCATTCCCTTGCATTGTAAATTAAGAATTACAATAAAATCCATATTTGTGGATTTTAATTATTGGTTTTCTGGTTTTTACAGTGCAGCACATTTGCATGGCGCTGCTCTATGCTTAAACTTCAGAGATCGGGATAAAAAAAAATATTTTATTTTTATTTTGCATCGTTGAACATTGCCAATGGCCATATTTTTGGCCATTGGCATGCTTCCTCAACTGGATGCATCCTTTTTTTGGAGCTGTCACGGCTCCATTTAGCTATTTGCAGAATGGTACTCAGTTGTCAATGGAGTACATTTCTGCAAATAACACTACTCTTACTCGGACAGGTTCAGGTTTCCTGGATTGCAAATTTACCTCATTTGCATAGCTTTCGCCAGCAATTGAGATAATTTGCATATCCTAGCCCTGTCCGGAGTAGTTTTAAGAGCTCTCTTGCACGGCCCTACCGGCTGTTCCTGGATCGCTCGGCGGACATGTTGGCTGCATGGAGTCTTACTCTACTCTTAGACTCCGTGCAAGCCTTCGTGAATCTGGCCCACAATGTTTACAAATTGTTGTTTTCACAATTTTTGTCCTCACTTTTAGAAAATGAAACAGCGACCTGGGTTCAGGCGCCTGGGCAGCGAGATATTTCCCTGTGGTGCATTTGACTGGGGACACATGGCTGAAGTGACAGTCAGCTGCAGAGAAATATGTCTGTTTGCAAATTCCCTGTGGACAAAGAGAAGCACATACTGCCATGCTCACTGCTTTAATAACCAAATGCATGGAGGCAGGAGAAGCAATGAGTGTTGTGGTCAGTGTTACAGTACATCCTTATGTAACTACAACATGTGGAAGTGTGCTACAGCATGGAGAAAATCCTGCAGGCTACTGTAGTCACAATTATGCTCCAGTATGTGTTTTAGGTAATGTTTCCTAGACAATATGAAGGGGATAGTGGTCCACACACACTGATTATAAAGGCACTGCTCATTGTGCACTGCATTTGTACTGCCACTGACATGCCCTCTGGCCAGCCTGCTGCTGATGCCTGCCATATTGCTTGCTGTCTCATGTTCCCTTGTGGACCATGGACATTGTTTTCCCCCTGTGCATTTGGTTCTTGAAGTTGTGGGCATGGCAACACATTCTTCTCTTTACCCACAGGGAATTTGCAAACAGCCATATTTTTCTGCAGGTGACTGCCACTTCAGCCATGTGTCCCCAGTCAAATGTACCACAGGGAAATGTCTCACTGCCTAGGTACCTGAACCTGCTGTTGAGTATTAAATACTGTTTGTTTTAAACATTATACATTAAGGATTTTTTGGTGTTAGTCATTGTTATTTTTTTTCTCAGCTGTTTCATTTAAATTTTATCATTAAAAATAAACTGGAAATTCTATGGTTTGACTGTTTCTGTGAGGGCTGTGTTGAGGACATTGAACAAACATAGCCAGATGAGATACATGGAAGGTAATAAGAGCAGATGATGTACAATTAAGGATTACAATCCAATTTACAACAGAAAAATATTTCAATTGTTGGCTGTTGCGGAAGTCACTCTTAGTTGTATCAGCCAGACTTTATAAAATTAATTGAATAAAGCTGGATTGTCCAGATGATAGTATCACTGACATTGAATAAAGTTTATGATCAGAATTTTGAGGATCCTGAAAATCAATAATCCATAATCCATATTTTTCCTTTATACGTATTATCCCAGAGAAGCATGCAAAACTGAATAGCTAGCCTTTCGGATTGGTAAACCCCTTAAAAAGGTATTTCTTATGGTGCCTTGTTTCATAAGTCCCTACGATAACTACCTAGTTTAGTGGAGGAAAGGCTTTTCATAACCACTGACATTGAAACCCTGCACACACAGATTCTGCAGCAGGAGTGGACTAATATTGTTAGCGTCTACCTTAGGGAATGATGCTGTTTACTAATAATGATGGTATGCTGATTTGTTTAATGATTATTTTGATTTTGGAAACCTTTTATTTGTTTCTTTTCAAGATCAATATTCCAAGCAAGCAAAGATGTAGAGCTGGAAGCCTCTGTGGCCTCCTTTATTGGTATCTTCATTATTGCCTATTGGGAAAATATATTCTATAAAGACTGACTACATTCAAGATTGATTTGCTTTATGTGCATTGTATCAACAATTCACTAACGATTTGGAATAGGTCTTGAGATGAATTTGAACTATTCTTGAACAAAATGAACAACAGAAGTATTTTTAATGTTTGCAGCTAACACAAAAGTATAGGTTGTTCTTTAGCTTTTTAAGTTATTTTAATGGTGTAGCTTATTTTTGCAGTGAAATATGTTTAAGAAAAAATATGTTTGCTATCAGCTGTCTTCACTGAAAAAGTAATCATTGTGTAAATATATATGATGAGAATGACATGATTAGGGCATCAATGTTTATAAATGGTTGAGAATTTTTAAGAAGAGGTGTATAATATGAAACATTTTTTAAATAGAAAGGTTATCAGAAAGATTGAATTACTGGCATTATTTCTGAAATTGTAGTAGCAAAGTGTGACAAAGAGGGCCAGATTCCATAAGAGTTGCTCTCAGTGTAAGTGGCTTACTTTGATGGAAAGCCTGTCTATAAATAGGCTTTCAGAATTGGCCAGATTCTAAGCACGTGCTCTTACCCTGCTCTGAATGTAAGTGGTTACTTACACTGAGAGTAAGTCTTTTGGAATTTGGCCCTCAATCACCCATTGTTATTTGGTTGGGACTGGCTGAACTAGTTAACTTGCCTAATATAGATGGCAATGTGTACAGCATGGCAATTAGTACTGATGCTTTTGTAGGATCATATGAAGTACATAATTAGATAACACAGGAAAGTCATTATAAATAGCTCTGGGATTTGAGGGCTGTGTGGAATGCTTAGTTTTTATTAATAGAAGTAGTGCAAACCTAGACTTCTGCTTGAGAACATCAGTAAAATAAATTAGTTTCATCTCAGAAATAAAAAAGTGCTTAATTATATAACTTTCTTTCTATCTTTTAAAAGGACAGATGCAGGGGTTCATGAACAATCATGTAGGCTTCACCCGAATTTACACACTCATCAGCACAAATTAGCAGCAGTGCTAATCACATATGCACGCTGCTCATCATGCTTACATGAATACAAGCAAGTTTTCATGGCCAACAACAATGTTGGCAGCCACAAAAACGTGTTGAGTAACATGAGCACACCCAGTAAACAAACAGGCTTGCCTATGGGCAAGCCTGTTAAGTGTGCTCAAGCAGACAGCAGGAAGAGCTAACTAAGGCAAATAATGCAAGCTGTACACAGGCAGAGAAAGTTTACTGAGTGTACTGGGCACTTAAATCATACATAAGAAAACACAGATAAGTAAGAGGTGAGGGGAATGGCAAGGATAACTACAATGCATGGGTTACCAGATTGGAAAAGTGTACTGAGAACAATGTGCACAGAAATCAAAGTGATAGATACATAAATATCGAAAGGTTTAAAATCTGGAAAAAAAATTTCATATGAATGTGCTTAGGTCAAGAGGACAATTTTGGAATGATAAAAATTTGCAATACGTATGTCATACTAAGTAATGGTAGTCACACTTCCTGAACAAATATAGATAAATAAAAGCAGACATGATATTATAAGATGAGGCAGTTACACAAATTGACATTGTAAGAGAGGGGAATGACATGACACATGAATGCCATTGACATGGTCAGTTGAGATGACAGTTTGCAAAGACAGTATATACATTATAGAATATTTGCACAGTGTGTATTCTGTAAATATAACATGTTGGAAAATAGTAATACCTAAGAAGCCACAATCTCCTTTTGCAAGGATTGAATACATCCCATCATTGTTAACACTGACCTGTGGATTCATTGCGTACACCACATAAATAGGACA
>NC_056729.1:635541260-635688760 GCF_019279795.1 Protopterus annectens | reverse complement strand
CTATTCTCCTCAACTACCCTGCCCACTATCCCTACTCTCTAGCCTCCTACCCCTCACCCTCTCTACCCAAACGTACCTTAGCAATCAGCTTCCCACTGATTGTACTCCTAGGATTCACTCCTACAGTGGCTCTACCCGTTCCATTTGCCCTGCGGGCTCACTCCACTCCCCTACCCTGCCCCCAATTCTCACCCGCCCCTAGTGCTTCTAGATTTATACATCCTAACCACACCCCTCCTCCAATCAACCTATCCCATAATCAAAACCTGTTAATGGCTAAATCCCACCTCCTCCTAAACTTTTACCTCAGTAGCACATCTGAAAATATCCCTGTATAGTAACCTGAACACTACACAGCTATAATGCCACCCACTACTACTCTAACACACCTGAAACCCTTACTCCTACTCTTACTCCTTCCTATCCTAACTATACCTTACCTAATTACCTTCTATGAGCACCTTAATTCCCTAGACTTTAGCAACCCCAGAAAGCAAACTGCCACAACAACTCTAATAATCCCTCATAGCCATAATAATACATCCTGTCCACCAAAGTACTCGTCAGCCAAATTTCATACACTCACTCACATCACATACTACAGCTCTAGAGCCAGGAAATCTCAAAGTCTAATATGTAAACTTTTAAAACTCATTCTGAAAACACAAGTGCACTCCCTAATAGATGGGGACATACATCCTAATCCTAGCCCAAACTCTACCCCTACCACAGACCCCAACTCCCCAACTTCTAGCTATACACCCTTGACTAACAGACCTCACAACTCTCTCCTGATAGCCCATCTCAATATTCGAAGCATAAATAACAAAGTTGCCCCCCTGCATGCCCTCATGGATGTACATTTATTTGACATTCTCTGTGTCACTGAAATATGGCTCAAGCCATCAAATACAAGACAGTGAGGTTATTCCTCCCAACTATAGTATCTTGCGACTAGACCATAACACTAAGAAAGGAGATGGAGTAGCTATTCTATATAAAACTGGATTATAGGTAACCTCAATAGACTCAAAACCTCCCTTAACTAGTAATGCAGAGGTTCTTATTTCCAAGATTCAACTCAACAAATGGAAATCTATATATATTATCTGTATCTATCTTCCTCCAGGCAACAATATCAGCACCTTAGAGGCTATCCTAAGCAGGCTGTCCACAACCTACCCACAAGAAACAATAGTACTCGGTGACCTTAACATAAACTGGAGGCACTGTACATTTGAGAAGCCTTCTACCCATATCAACCTACATGTTTTTTTCTCAAACCATTACATCTCCCACTAGATTCAATAAACATAATAACAATGACAGCACACTAGACTGGATCCTTACAAATAGTCATCAACAATCCTACAAAGTAGGGACCCTGCCTGAAGATCTAAGCGACCACTCACTCACCTTCCTAATCAGGTATAAGAGTGAAATTCCAAACACAACCATTTATAAGAGTATAAGGTCTAACAAAAATTTTAACCTTGATAGCTTTCAACGAGAACTCATAGCTTGCGACTGGTCACCCCTGAAATGCCTACCATTAGAAGAAGCAGTCAAATACTTTAATTCCAAATTCTTAACCACCCTTGACTACCATGCCCCGATTTGCACAATTAGATGTAGATTTAAACCAGTCCTATGGCTTTCAAAAACTACCAAACAAAAAATCCTCCAAAGAAACAAACTCTGGACCACCTGGCTGACTACTGAATGCCCCACAGATCAATTAAAGTTTAGACAGTTAAGAAATGAAACCAAAAAAGCCGTTCTATCAGATAAAAGAAACTTTTACTGTCACCTACAACAAACCCACCAAAATAAACCTCAAAAATTCTGGTCTGGCATCAATAAACTGATACACCCAGGTCGCTCAGTCACACCTAACCCCTTAGGCTCTGAACACAATAGCACCAACCAAATTGCCAATTCTTTCAATACTTTCTTCACAGAGATCATTCAATCTTTTGCCAATCAGCTATCCCCTGACACATCTTCTTCCTTCCATAATACTAACAATCCCCCACTATTTCAATTTCAACCTGTTCCTACATCCCTTGTCTGCACCCTTATTCAGAAACTTAAACCCATCACTCCTGCTGCAGACTTACTACCTGCAGAATACCTACAAAAAGCTGTGAAAGCTATAGCCTACCACATTGCAACTACAGTCCCTTACCTATCTGTTCAACTCCAGACTAATACCTGATCCACTCCAGTACTATTGTAACCATTGTCTTAAACTAGAGTCCTATGTGTTACTTGCATATAAATGTATACCACATCAAAGGTATGATAACATACATATAACAGTGTTAGTATGAACAATGTAAAACTGTTTAATGACTATTGTAAACTGTATCTGTCTGTAGTTTATACCTATAAGTGTCTTTAGTTTATACCTATAAGTGTCAATAACTAGATATCCTAATGGATCTAGATGAAATATGTACCCAAGTTTGTCTGTATGTTCTGTAAAAATTGTCTCTTTGGAGCTTTTCTCCCCGGGCCTCCACTGAAAATGGACATATATCCAGTTGGACTATCCCGGTTAACAAATGTAAAATAAAATAAATAAATAAATAAATATCTATCCTCATTAACAGAACTATCTCTGAGGGAACCATCCCATCACGTTGGAAAATATCACATATTATCCCCCTGCACAAAGGTGGTAACTCCAATGATTTATCTAACTACATGCCCATAGCCATATTATCCCCTCTGGCTAAAATCATGGAGAGGTGCATTCATAAGCAGCTATTAAACCACTTACTAGGAAACAACTTACTAGCTATCTGTCAACATGGCTTTAGACCATTTCACAGCACCACCTCTGCTCTCTTATCCTTCACCGACTGCAGCAATAAAAATTGTAATAATGATACTCTATCCTCAGCTCTCTTTATCGATCTGTCAAAAGCTTTTGATATGGTCAACCACCAGCTACTCATAAACTTACTCAAAAACTTGTCACTAGCTCCACCTGCTATAGAGTGGTTTCAATCCTACCTAAATAACAGGCAACACGCCCTACTATGGCAGAATAGCCTGTCTTCTCACCTCCCAATTACCCTTGGAGTCCCTCAAGGCTCCATACTTAGTCCTCTCCTCTTCTTTATCTTTACAAACGACCTACACTCTGTAATACCTCAAGCCACCTGTATTCAATATGCAGATGATTCCACATTAATATGCTCAGCCACTTCACCATTGCAACTACAGTCCCTTACCCAAAACATGTTTAGCATAGTTGAGAAATGGCTCCTTGACCGATGCCTCATTCTGAACCCAAAAAAAAAACAAAAATGCTATTATTCATTATTCACGCCCACTCGTAGAACCTCCCCACTGAACTTTAATGTTACATTGACTAATGGTACTGTTATATCTCCTGATCCTACGACAAAACTACTTGGGGTACTAATTGATAATAACCTCTCCTTTGAGCCCCATATTAACAACACTATAAAAACAGTTAACAAAAAACTAGGATCCCTCTATAGAATCAAACCCGTTCTGACCCCTCTAGCCAGGACCACTATTGCCCGTACCCATTTAATCTCAACCCTTATATATGCATCCCCTATCTATACTAAACTATGTAAAAGCAATATGAACAAGCTTTCCATCTTCTACAATAATATTGCAAGATTTGCAACTGGGTCAACCTACAGAACCCATCACTGCAACAATCTTAAACAACTAGGCTGGTAAGAACTGTCAAATCTAATTCTACTGAACCAGCTAATAGTGGCCCAGAAGATACTGTATCAACCTTCAAATACTCCAATACTCACTAACCTAATCACCCCCTATGATAACCTAAAGTCCCTGTGCTCATCAAACAAATTACTAGTTCAAATAAATAAAACCAACAATCTGGCCGGCGATTGTTTGTTCTCTAACACAGTAGGAAAAACCTGGAACACTGATCACCTAACCTCCCTATCTTCAGCTCCCTTATTTAAAATCAAACTTAAAACATATCTTAAATCTCACTGGTTATGCCGCTGTGCTAATCCAGACTAACTAACACACTTGTATCCTGACACTTCTCTACATACCAGTATAAGCTAGTTAATCCTTTACTAACAATAGTATGCATGTCACTATACTGATTAATAGTGTTCTATTTAAATAACTAATCGTATACTAGCAAATAATGTGTGTGTGACTTTATTGTTCAATAGTGTGCT
The DNA here is from genome assembly GCF_019279795.1 of Protopterus annectens. Classification (NCBI taxonomy): domain Eukaryota; kingdom Metazoa; phylum Chordata; order Ceratodontiformes; family Protopteridae; genus Protopterus; species Protopterus annectens. The sequence continues at coordinate 635,684,552 of NC_056729.1, read as the reverse complement.
TTTTGCATACATAGTTTTAAACGTTTACTGTATAACTGTACTGTTAATATTGTGCTACATATTTTTTATTCATCTTTGTATCTACATCCTTAGCTGTCTTTAAATTGGAATCATGTTACTCATATGTCAACAGGCAGGAACCGTATAATAGACAAAACTTTACAATGTACCTATATCTTGTGAATACTACTCTGAAGTGTGGAGCTTTTCTCCCTGGGCCTCCACTGAAAATGGACATATATCCAGTTGGACCATTCCGGTCAACAAACGTAAAATAAAAAATAAATCATGGAGCATTTTAAAAACTTTGTTAACTCTTAAATTAACAGTCTAGGGTGGGAAGAGACAAAGTCAGTACAGAACCTTGTATAAGAAAGTCAGACTGTGGATCAAAGGTTTTGTTAGGTATTAGATTCGGAAACATTTTGTTTTAATGAGTGCTCAGATTCAGTAAAGACAGGCCTGTATTATGCTATGTGGATTTTAATTTTGATCAGGCAGAGTAGACTGTGGAGCAAAGAAGGGCATAATAACATAATTAATGTGGTTGTGGTAATACATCGGCTGGATTTTCATTTGATGAGTTCACAGATTAAGTAAAGACAGACCCATATTATGCTATGAGGGTTTTTGCTTTGATGATTATTCCGCCATTAGGGTGCATAGATTGTGGAGCAAGGAAGGAGTCAATAACACAAATAACCTGCTGGCGACAAAGCATTGTTGCGATAATACGTAAGTACCCAAATCCCTTCCTGAAGCGCAATGTTGAGAAACTTATGTGCACGGATGCTGGCAAAGTGTTAAAGCATGTGATTATACTTTGATATGTTGAACTGGGACTGTGAAGTGTCAGTATTTAGTGGTGATCAGTGGTGCTCTGCATGTTGTGTTACACCTTTCCATATTAGCTTCAAAGCTCAATTCAAAAATCAAGTGTTGTGCTTGACTTCCACATTTGTGCGATGGCACACAGTGAGCAAAACAGAGTTCTGTGCTGAAGGAAAAAGTGAAAAACTTTTGGTTGTCTTCTTCAGCACAAACAGGCTTAGTGGTTCTGTGCGACTATAAGTACTCTGGACAGTACTTAGTAGAGTAACTCTGCCTGTCAACTTCGCTTTCTTTGTAGCACAAGATGGAATGTCTCTGAGCTAAATGAAAAAGCAGCGTTGAAGCAGGGCTTGACTAAAATAAACAGGTCATTTTACAGATCCTTTTCAGAAAGTGATTATTTTAGTAACTTTTTCTCATGATTTTAAGAATACCAAGGAATGACTATTTCAAATATGCTGTCTGGGCAATACATACTACATAGGAGACATGCTTTAGGGGAAATCACAAGTTAAGTTCCAATAGTGCAGCTTGTTTAGCACCTTTGTGTGAGGATAACTGCACTGCTGCGGGTGAGGACATCAACTAACCAGGTTTTGCCAAAGGACATGAACTGCTATTCACCACCTCCATCAATCCTACTCCCGGAGAGTACCAGTGTACCAGCTGCTAAGGCAGAGTTACCTGATGCAGATGGGGCAAGTAGCACAGGGTTTGTGAAGGCAGTACTGACAGCTTGGGACTCTGAAGTGCTGGATGTCAGTGCTGCAACCTGTGGAGCGATGGAAGGCTAATCCTCAGTTGACATTCTACCTCTCTTTGCTGCATGTCAGTTTTTGTAAACAGAAATGTGTGACAACAGAATATTTTTCAGACACATAAAATATGCCCCACCAAAAAACAAAAAAAGGAAATGAGAGAGAAGGGGTGGAGTGAGACAAAAAGTAGACAGAATTAGATTCATGGCATGTCACATGACTATATAATTTCAGAAAATAAACAGTTACGAATATCCAGTCTATACATACATCCAGGTATGCTGGGAAAGTCTTACTCTGTTGCACCATTAATCAAGTGCACTGCTATATAATAAATACAACTATTTATTACAGAAATTGCCTAGTTATTATGCTTACAGTAAGGCATGATGCATACATACTCTGTGCCTCTTTGAGACGAGTTAATCTCTCTTGGTGTACCACATGGTTTGCTGCAATGCTTCAGCAGCTATAAAACATAGCAGAAGAGAAGAAGAGACATGAGATCATATTGAATAATAGTCTGGTAGTGTATTCTGTATCATTTAATACAGATGGCTCAGTATACTTACACAACTGAGGGATGTCAGCAGTTCTAAACTCTTCCTCTCATCAGCTAAGGAGGTCCTTCTTATGCCATTTCAAGTCACCATAGTGGTTATGACAATTCTTTCTAGTGTGTGGTGCTGCTGTAGTGATTCACAAGGAGTGCCATAAAAATCCTGGACTCCTCAACACCCCACCTCTGTGCTGTAAATTTAGCACCATCATCTCCTGCACTACCTATGCCTGCAGAAGTCAAGCAGCAACTCTTAAGTATTAATTGGTGTCAAATTACAATCTTGCTTTTAACAGCTACTGCGTAAAAATGCACAATCAGGCCAACTACATTTGTGTGGTGGAAAGCACAGTGAGGCATTTGGAAATTAAGAGGAAGGTATTTTATTAAACAGCAATGAAGGTGTGAAACATAGCAGTGTGATTTGCCATGTGTAATGCTCAACCTATTCACACTATTGTAGAAGGTCAGCACTGACAGACTGAATGGTTTTGATTGTTATCCTTTGTGTTTCGGAGATTAAATAGGATGACTTGGCACACAACTTTCTAGAATTACACACTATAAAAAGTTATTTGACCAATGTGGGAATTAAACCCGAGGAAGGAATAATACATACACTTTAATCAATGTGATTATTTGCCAGTGCTATAGGCAACTCCTTTTCTACCATCTTCATTACAGATAAACTGCATTTAGTATGAATGATGGTATACATCAGCTAGGTATGTAGTATGTGTGCATCTTTAGGAAGTCTTGTGAAATGCATTCCTGTGAAAGAGCCATTATTACTGTTTGTGAATGCATATCAGATGGATGGACTTTCATGAGCTAATTAATTCAAACTGGGGTATGATACATACATGCTTCGCTACACATACTGTCCTAAACACAGAGGTGGGCTATGTGAGGAAGGAGAATATGATTTTCACTTAGGTATTCTACCCATCATAGAGATGCAAGTGCATTTTTTATTAATTCCGTATTATCCTGCTTAAGCAATTACACACATATTCAACTCTGTTCCATAACTAAGTCATTAATGAGATATGCTACTTAGAAAAAAATATTTATCAAAGCATTAATGAGACATTTCTTGAAATAAACATAGTTATTATAGCCATTTGTATGTAGTGTTACCTTCTTAATCAAAGTGTTGTTATAAACTGCATTCTGTCATCCTTTGTAACCAAAGTAACATTAGCTGGATTTGAACCCTTGATTACCTGTATTCTGTTGCTAAAGTCATAGCCCCTTATACCTTGTGCCACAGAAACAACTAGATTAGAGATTGATTAGAGATGGATGTTCTCCACTCAGTGCATTGTCACTAAGGGTATTAGTGCTATAGAAGGCTGCCTTAATAAAACACTTTTTTTCTCTTAAGCAGGTAACATTCATTGCATACCACTCAGCAACAAACATCTGCACAAAGCAAGAAAGAGGAAAAAAGTATAATCATACATCTGGTGTAATACTTACCACATTCCCTTCACAATGAATCTGAACCCAGGAAAAACCCTGTTAAGGTGGTAAAGCCACTGCATTTACATCTTCTACCACAGAAATAGGTATACAGAATGTGCACATCACACAATGCTTAAAATACTGCATAACAGTGACAGAAGTCTTAGCACTAATGAAGATGACAAAAATGAAATTGTTCACTCTTTCTTCCACTTGTGGGCCCTGTTTGCACTCTGCTAAGCAGTGCAGAAATTATACAGGCACAAAACATGTATAACAATTTATATTACACACAGCAAAACATAAGCTGGATTTTCTCATCTGCTATAAATATTCCAAGCAGCACTGAGCTTCAACCGAGATTCAAACCTTTAACCCATGTGCTACACTGATACTCATATGCAGTGTAGAATTTCTTCTCTAATGCGTTACAGATGGCATGACATATTCAATTTTCAGTTTGTCTATCTGGCAGTGGACTCTCGTTCACTAACTTGAAATGTTGCCAGTCCTCAGTGTGCTTTGCCAAAACCACACAAATGAGGAGCAAACAAATTAATTAATTAAAAAATAAATAAATATTGTCAGTATTAACAGATATCTGGATATAATAATAAAAATGGAGGATTGTGAAGTTTCATAGATTTATATGTGTTACAACCTGATCATATGCTCAGAAAATATGCATCAAGTCTGTCAGACAGCACACTATCCGGAACTGAACCCTCATGTCAGTGCAATAACAGCACATATTCTCTTGTTTTTTATCCCTCTTTGCCAACAGCACAGGACCAGAAATGTTCCTTTCTCATTTGTTTGAACATGTCTAGATCAATGTAATATTGACAAATACTTTACTCTAATGATAGTCCGCATCATTTTAATGTCAGTTTGCCCACACTGCCATCTATTTCTTCTCTTTATTTTTTGAACATCTTCCCCTCCTCTCAGCTTAAATACAGAAGTACAATGTCATGACCATTTATTTGCATTTTGTTTCGATGTGTAATATAGGTGATCAGTATTTCCAAAAAAATGTTAAGCAGAGGATGTACATTGTGCTCTTACTACAAGGTATCAGTGTTGTTAAGGTTGTTTTTATAGCTTTCAAGGTGCTTGCATTTTTTATTGTAAGTCTACTCTGTTTGATACAAACACTTCAGAGAGAACAGTCACTTCAGTATTGCTTGTTGTTATAATCAGAGCAATCAGTAACAAATGCAAGCCATTAGCAGATAACAATTGTCATTGCTTCTCCCTGGAGTGCTAAGGCATGTGCATGCAATTGTATAGCTACCTACACCAAGTTTACATTCCCTACATGAAGTGATTTTTTTGGTATTTAAGAATGCTAATGATTTCATACCTCATTTGCATTTTCACAATGCTCAGAGAGTTGACTCTACACTATAGGAAGGTAATGGCATAGCTATGGAAGTGAAAGAAGAGGAGAGTTTTGGATAAAGACAGAGAATTACTGCTAGTTACTTGTTGGAGATTGTTCTATGAAACATGGCACTGTTTCATTAGTTATATTTGTTCTATACACAAACTGCTTACATGTTCATATTATGAAAGTATTTCAATATGCAATGTAAAAAGGAATTTAGCAAACATGCAATTTGAAAAGCAGCCTTGATGCCAGAATCAGCCTTGTTGAAAAGGTGCTTCATCACATTGCCAAGACAATGCCATGTTGAGCACGGAGAGAGGAGACAGTGATGACAGTTCTGAGGGTGAGGACAAGATTCTAACTGTTCTCAGACTTGATGTGGGTATACCTCCAATGTCCCCCACTTATCCCCAATCATGGTGTCTGCCAACCTTTTGTGTCCATCACAATCCTTGCCTGTCTTTTTTCTCCTGAATGTCTGTGCCTGCTTCCTCAACTAACCTTCCTACCTGATCCTTATATTCCTAAGCACCTTCCCCAATATTCCACTCTATCTAAAAGTAAAAAAAGTAAAAGTGGACACCTGTCCCACAAAATAAATAAATAAATAAATAAATAAAAAATGCATACATACACACATACATACATACATACATACATACATAACAAGCCCTACATAGCTCTCTATTTCACCTTTTGTCTTGTTGACACACTTAATTTGATACAATTGGCTGTGCAACATCATTCTGTTGTTGTCACCTACCCTTGGTGCGATCATAGTCAGAATTCAGCAAATTCTGGCTACACCTCTATCATTTATGTTGTGAAGAAGTTGTAATATCCCCTGACTGGGGCAGTAATCAAGGAGCCTGAATCCTCACCACTATCACTGGAGAGGGCTATTCACTTTGAACAAAAATAGATACACACAGTATTTCCATATGCAGCTCTCTGCATCAAGCACAATTTCCCTTAAGACCACACAAGGAACACATGCATTCTGGGGGCCAATTTTCCTGTCTCTCTCCAGATCCCAAATAAGACTCCCCACTGGCACAGCATTGGGTTGAGTTCACAGCCAAGTGTGCAAGCCAAGTCCTCCATCACTCTCTCTCTCTCTCTCTCTCTCTCATTCTCTCTCTCTCTGTGAAACCAGTGCTTTGTGTCCCTACTTCAAGCAACTAACACACACACACTCTTTGAGATTTAATTTTCACACACACACACACACACACACACACACACACACACACACACACACACACACACACACACACACACACACACACACACACACACACACACACACATACACACACACACACACACACACACACACACACACACACACACACACACACACACACACACACACACACACACACACACACACACACACACACACACACACACACACACACACACACACACACACACCTGGGAAAGGCTGGCACAGATTTATTAGCTATGTCCAGTTTTTCCCAGACTATAAGGTAGTTTCACTGCCACCAGACACTCCAAAGCCAGCTAATCTAAGGCTATTACAAGAGTACCCAATCATACTGAATGAAATAATATTAATACAAATAATAGTGTTTGGCCAATGCAATAAGGCTTTCAGGAGTGGCCACAGTGTCAGCAAATAGATATGTCCTCTCAAAGTTTAAAATATTCTCTAAAGGACTAGCCACAATAAAAAGTTTAAATATGTTTAATAATAAATAATGAAAGAACATGAAAGTACTAAATATCTAGATGCAATAAACACCAGAGTTTCAATCACAGGGAATATTAAAATAACATATATGAATAAATTTACACAGATCCAGAAAAACAGTACTTAACTAATCTCATTATATTTTTCTGACTGATCTAAAGCATTAGTATTCCCTAGTTCACTTACTAGAGCAAGGCAAGATGAAGTTGGTGAGCAGGTCTTTCTGTGTGAGGGTCCCAGAAACTGACTGCTCTGAGACTTCTCTCTTGTCTGGTATTAAAACATCTTTTTTTGTCCTAGATTACAAAATGACATTACATACATCTGGTCATCTAACTTCTGGTGCCCATGCTACCCACATTACTAAAAACTGAACCAGAATTTAGCACATATGTGTTTCCATACAAACAGAGCTTTGCTGAGATGTGTTATAGCATCAGGAAGGTAGAAAACCATAAAACACTTCCACTCTCCCTACAGTAGCTAGTAAACCATTCTCTGGCACAGATATTTAGTCTACAGCTGAATCATAACTGTAATATACAATCTTTATGGCCTAAACCAGGTAATTTAATTTCAGGATATTTTTCTAAAAGTTAGTTGGGGCTCAGCTTAACCTCTTCACTTTCAGTAGCCTCTGTTAAAACATATACACTTAATCAGTTGCAATAGAGTCAGGACCCACTACTAGTACATTTTTTAACACAAGAAACTTTACAAATACATTCTTCAACACAAGCATCTGTACAAATCAGTTTGATATGCAAATGACATATAATTATTTAAAAAATTCCAGCTAGCTGTGCTGGCATATGTTACACATCCACTACCCTACTACTCCTTGCATAGCTGGCAATACCTCACATCATCACAGAAATGTGTAGCTGTGGTTCTCTCCCAGTACCTTCCTGCAAATTCCTCTATTCTTGCCCCAGTGTCCTCTCATTTGCTCCTCCCCACCCCATTTCACCACTTTCATGTCAACCTCTTTATCACATGTTTAATCTGGTCAAAAAAATAGAATCACACACAACACACATAGCCAGAAATGGCCTATAAGAAAGCCTTCAGTTTCTGTCCACAGCCTTTGGATGGAATTTGGCATCACACAACAATGCCGAGTGATGGTGAATGGCTGTTCATGTCCTATAGGAAAACCTGCTCTGTTGCTGTTATCACCTGTAGTCGTCTGGTTTTCCTCACACGAAGGTGCTTGGACATGCTGTGCTATTGGCATACAGCATTACGGAAGAACATTATACACACAATTAACTTGTGATTTTCTTTTAAGCATGTCTCATATATACTAAGTATAAAAGTTTATTTCAGTAGCTATTACTCATGCAATTTTCCCAGGCAATCTATTTATAGCAGTCATTCCAAAGTATTCTTAGTCATGATAAAATGTTATTATAATAATCACAGTCTGACTCTCTTTGGAAAATTATCCATATATTGGAGTCAAATCGTGCTTCAACTCTGCTCGTTAATTTAGCTCAGTGAGCTTAAACCTTGTGCCAGAGGAAGCTAGATTTACAGGTGGATTTTCTTCACTAACTACTGTCCAGAATGCTGGCATATGTGCTTCGCCACTAAGCCTGTTTGTGCTGTAGAAGGCAAACCAAATTTAAGTTTTTCACTGTTTCATTCAGTATTAAGCCTCTTTGCTTGCAGCTTACCATTTCGCAAATGGGAAGGCCAGCATGACACTTCATTTTTGAATTCAGCTTTTGAGCTAACATGCAAAGCTATAATACAACATGCGGAGCATATGTTTGCAACATGTTAAGATAATATAGATCTGTTGTATACATAATAGGAATCACAATATTTTCTCTATGATTCTTATTTGTGCAAAGTGAGGCAGGAAGCACCGGTGAACATCATTAAACACTGTTGCTTCACAGTCTGAGTTCAGCACATCAAAGTATAATCACACATGCTAACAGTTTGCTAACATCTGTGCAAATACTTCTCTCTGCATTGCGCTTTAGGAAGACATTTGGAACAGAAATAAGCATTGCTAATGGATTATATTACTTCATTACACAGAACTTGTTTAATGTACTTATATAAAATACAGTGATCTGTGTACTTAACTGACCACTTTCTGGACAGTTGGGTCTGCACTGCAGCAGTGACACTTGCAAATTACATACAACCATGTACAGCCTTGACACACATAAGTCATAATTTTGTTTTATCACTCTTGCATTGAAACATTAAGCATTGTTTGGTATTGACAGTCCACATTGCCCATACATGAGCACATAACATTGGTAAAATCAGTACCATTCATTAAGGTTTACATAGCATCATCAGAACCTTATGATCCATGAATGATTTTCATCCTGTCTTTCACATCTGTGTGTGTCTCGTCTGTACAAGACACATAGGTACATGTCATTCTCAGTTCTGCAGTATACATTAATAACAATAGAGCTGACATAAGTCAGCAGTAAGTATGTATGTATTATTGATCATAACCTAAATAAAGTAGTAACCTGAAAGTTATTTTACACTGTATGGTAAGTCCACATCAGTGTCATAGTTTTCTGCTAACGTCATCTTCTCTGCGACATCACACTGATAGCATCCTCTATAAAGTGCACTCTTACTCTATAAAAGTCAGACTTCTGCTGGGGCACTTGCATTGTACTCTATATTCTAGATTGCATAGCTAGATAGGTATGGGGTTCTAATCTCACAGTAGTCACTGTGTGTGTGTGTGTGTGTGTGTGTGTGTGTGTGTGTGTGTGTGTGTGAGAGAGGCCTGGAGTAAATTTTGCACTATAGAGCAAGTCCATATCAGTGTCAGTCCCTTCTCACAACATCACCTCAGCAACACAACTCTCATATCATCCTAAATAAAGTGCACAATCACACTACTGAAGTCAGACTTCTATGGTGGAAATTGTGTTAAGTACTATATTCTCTAGTTTGCGTAACTAGAAAGTTAAGAGGTGTTAATGTCACAACAATCAACTTGTGAGATTAGATATGCTATGACTTTCATTCTCAGTGTTCCTTTATAAATTCACACATTAATTTCATTTGATTGTCATAGTACCCATTGCTACCTCCAGTGGCAGATGCCAACAGTACACAGTGCTGGGGATTACATTGCAGCATAGTGTGGTGTTTGCATCTGTTTTTACCTGATGGCATAATAACTGTGTCAGGCAGGAGGGCCTTATGCAAGGGTATTACATATGTCACACTGTGCTCCCACATTTGTAACACCACACACACCTACATATGGGATACATAACCATTAGAGTACTGAGGTGCATAATTCCCTTCAAAGGTGATCCTCCTTATACATGTGTTAGGCCTATTTCTGTGGTGTATGCAGTTAATATATAGGTCAGTGTTGGCACTGATGGGAAGGGTTCAATTCCTTATAAAAGGAGATTATGTCTTCTGAGCCATTCCTTTTTTCAGCATGCTATATTTATGAAATGCATGCTGTACAAATATCCCATAAAATATGTACTGTCCTTGTGAATTGTCATCTCATCTCAGCATTTCAATGACATTTACATGTCATGTAATTCCCCCTCTGTTACAATGTGAATTTGTGTAACTGCCACATTTTATAATATCATGTCCATTTTATTTGCCTTCATTTGCTCAGGAAATGTTACCGCCATTAATTATTCTGACATATGTACTGAAACGTTTTATTATTACAAACCTGTCTTTGTGACATAAGTACATTCACATCAATTATCTTAACAGAATTTGAACATTTACCCTCCCCTCTGACATCTTTCTGTATAAATCTCTATGATGTCTGTGCACATTGTCCTCAGTACACTTTTCCTGTCCGTTAGCCCAGGTATAGTAGTTGCCCTTGCCATTTCACATCACCTGTTACTTATTACTGTATTCATATGTTAAGTTTATCAGGCACAGTGCACTTTCCTTGCTTGTGTACAGCATGCATTATTTGCCTTCTGTAGCTCTTCAGGCTGTCCGCACAACCATGTTTAACAGGTTTGCCCATAGATGAGCCTGTTTGTTTGCTGTGTGTGCTCATACTGCCCAACAAATTGTTCTGGCTGCCAGTACTGTTACTGGCCATGAACTCTTGCTTGTATTCATGTAGGTGTGATGAGCAGCATGGATATGCAATTAGAGCTACTGCTCATTGAGCTAACACATAAACAAAGTGTAGGCTTTGTGCAGAGCCTCCACAATTGTTCATGAATCTCACAGATTGTTTTTTTCTTTTATTAGACCAGTTGTATTTGATAAATCACAAAACATTTTTTCATAAACTATTTTCTTATGTTTCACACAACATAACATTATATATACAAAAATGATGTACAAAAGGGGTGGTAAGTTGTCCTAGTGACATCCAGGTAATCCCAGATACTGGAATCAAAGTAGATTATATTGAAAAAGAACTGTGCAAACTGGATCCAAACAAAGCACAGGGACCTGAGAACACTTCAGCAAGAACTTACACTACCATTATATCTATTATGATACTTACCATGTCCTATTTGTAAGCCATGCAGCTATCCATCTTATCAGGAGTACCTCAATACCTAGTTGTACCAATTTATTGATCAGTGTTATATGTATGACCCTATCAAATGCTGAAGTTAAAGCTATATAAATTACATCACAGCACAAATTTTCATTCATAGCTGTTATGATATTGTTATAGAACATCATGTTACAGGTGGTAATAGATCTGTTTTCAACATATGCATGCTGATATATGGTTTCAAGTCCCAACCTACCCAGTTTTGACATTAACTTATCCAGTATTACCTTTTCCTTTATTTTTCCACAACATGAAAGTAGGCTTAAGGGTCTATATGACACTGGGTTTGTCCTACTCCCATTTGCCTTAAAGACAGGCTTAATAAGCGGATGTCTCCAATCTTCAGGAATCTTCCCATATTTATATGCCTTAGTGAATAATAGATATAATGGTACTGTAAGTTCTTGCTGAAGTGTTCTCAGGTCATTGTTACTAATTCCATCTCCTCCCTGTGCTTTCTTTGGCTCCAGTTTGTGCAGTTCTTTTTTAAGGTTGATCGTGTTCTGCTGGCATTGTGGCATTATCTTTGGAGATGGTAGAATGCTGCACAGTGCTGGGCTTGTACCTGCTTGAGACATATATTCTCAAAGCTAAATCATGTCTCTCTTTGGGTCTATATCAAAAGCTCAAGTTTTCAGAAACTTGAAATTCATATTGTCGAGGGCGATAGGTGCTGCTTTTAGTGTCTACTTGAACTAGACACCCTTGGGAACATGGACTGAACTTGGCTAGGCTTGTAAGGACCCTGTGGCCATTAGCTTAGTAACCTCCTATAATCCTATGATCGTATGATCCTATGAGATGATATGATCAAGTTTCCAAAAACTCGAACTACATAAAACAAGAGATTGCATTACAGTGGGGAAAAAGGTAAATTTCACTATCCTCACTGTACTGCAATCTTCATTGAAAAGCTTTGAGTTTTCGGAAACTCAACCACATTTTTTATTTATTTAACATTTATTTACCGGGAAAAGTCCAACTTGGAATGAAGCCAATTTTCAGTAGAGGCCCAGGAAGAAACACTGCAAGTGCATGTCTTTATAATGCATATCATATTGATAATATGAATTTTGAGTTTCTAAAAACTCGAGCTTCTGAGGGGGACTCCTCTCTTCATATAGTCCAAGGAGATACATCTCAGGTCATTCACCCCACATGGACTATGACAGAGTCATACATGTACTTAGAGATAGCTGACCAGAGTGCTAATGTGATCTTGTGGATCCTGGCCCCTGACAGGCAACTAACTGTAACCTTCTCCTTCTCCAGCCTGGTAAGAGGGACATCAGTGTGTCTCACAATGGAGTCTCCTATGACCAGAATATTGGGTTGTGGACTGTTTCACCTTATGGGCTTGGTAGTTGAAACACAATGAACTGTGGCTTTATTTGTTGTGTTAAGAATTGTCCTGTATGTGTGCATGTGGAGTTTCTGTGGACTGTGCCTGAGAGGCCTTTGAAGTTTGTGCAAGTTAAATGTGAGCACCTCTGCATATGTGGATCTATGTGCTTCATCCTCTGTGGGTGCAATGAGTAATGTATGTGAGTCTCTGACAACCTATTTGTTGCTTTTTGTGTCTGTATATGACAGTCTATCCTCCAGTTTCAATGTGCAACTGCATCTCTCACATATTTTCTTATCTGTTCGAGAATTAAGTGGTTGTCACTGTATGTAAGGCAATTGTTTCATTGCCTCAAGATGCCCATTCTGCCAAGCTGGATGCAGAGATAACAGAAATGTGTCCATCCATGGTTGCAGATCCCAATGTATACTTGCAGGGGTAGGAGTGGAGGGTATTTGTAACTGTACAAGCGAAGAATGGTTACTTGCTGTAATCTGCAGCTAACCTAGGCAGCGATGCCTTGTGCAAAGATGTTTCAGTCATTATGTACTTAATAACTGTCAAAATACTTTTGTCCAGAATGCAATAATGTGTCAAAAATATCATATTAGAAGGGGCACAAATTTATGCACATGACAGAAGATGTATTATTCAGTGCCTGACATTACCAAGCTGAAACATTGGCTTAACACATGAACAAACATTAAGCACTACCTTAAACATTGAAAAATATTTTCCATTGTGTGCGATCATATGTGCCATTAAGTTATATTCAGTGAATAGGAAGCCCAGTGTTTTAATCTGGATAAAATTAACCCAATTTCTTGCAGACATAGCAAAACAAGAAGTGCTAAAAATGTGTAATCTAGTGTACTATTATTTATTTATTTAAAGACTGAATGATATCAACACTATCATACTTATCTGGGGTACCTGTGAGTCACTGATAGGACACACCCAAACTTGCAGATAATATTATGGAGCCAATAATGTATCCAGTCACCTAACATTAAGAATATATTGCAGATGTGATGATTACTGATACCACATTTAGGTGGCATCTCCCCCCCACTAACCTGAATCTGTAACCTCACAGTAGATTGAGGTAAGACTGTTTTTGTTCCTGTTGCACATGGTATGTGACTCTTTCTAGACTTTAATTCTTAATATAGTTATGGCATCGCTTGCTGTATGCTTTCACACTGTGACTGTATTCCAAGCATATACTACCCCTCTGAAGTACTGTTCTAATACTAGAGACTAAGGGTGGAGGTTTCTCAGTCTACATTAGCAACAAGTATACATCAAAGTTGGTTAAACAGGATGATACCCTGGAGTTCATCCATGTGCAAATCACCTTAGATAGAGTCCCTTCCCATAACTTAGCAACCTATAAGTCACCATTTATGTCTCAAGAATCCCCCAGGTCTTATCTATATTTAAACTCTTGTTAACAGAAATGACTACCATTACATTCATTGCTCTTTATACAAATGTGTGTCCCTTTGCCTGACATCACTCTTATGGAGAAATGATAGATGGCAACACCTTATGCATGTATATAACAGGATAGATTGTATTTTCCATTGATGATCATCAACACCAAGACCAGAATTATCTTTTATGAACTACAAATTTTATTTTGTGTCTGCAACAGGACATCATTGTACTGTGTATTTCAACTGTACTACTGATAATAGGGTAGCTATCATCTTAATGGGGAAATAAATCCTATCTGGATGTTTGGAACACTGTCCAGAATGGCATAATTATTAAAGTGGCTCATATACTGTGACTGCAAATGGCAGACCTTTGCATCTTACTATCTTTCCTGAATGAGGGGTGTGAGGTCCAGAGGATAAACATGCATATGCTGCCAAGTAACATTTGTGTACTTGTCAGTGTGTGTGTGTGTGTGTGTGTGTGTGTGTGTGTGTGTGTGTGTGTGTGTGTGTGTGTGTGTGTGTGTGTGTGTGTGAGTGTCAGAGTGTGTGTGTGTGTGTGTGTGTGTGTCTTTCTGTGCATGTGTGTCTGTGCGTGCATGTCTGTGTGTGTGTGTGTGTGTGTGTGTGTGTGTGTGTGTGTGTGTGTGTGTGGGGGGGGTGCAGATCTCAGTGTCGCAGCACTAGAATCCTGGACAAAGCAAAGGATTTTCATTGACACAAGATCCAAATCAAGGATACATTTAAATGTTATTGCCACTGATTTAGAAAGTTGACAAAATATGAGTACATGAATTAACAAGTATTTTGCAAAATAAAAAAAATCAGCCTTTAATTTTAATGACTGTCATTATTTGTTGATTATAATCCTGACCTTTTTCTCACTGCTTTTAGAAGGTCAGAGCAAAATTATGAGCCAAAATTAAGGATGTCTCTAAAAATCAGGGACAATCAAGAGGTGTGTGTGTGTGTGTGTGTGTGTGTGTGTGTGTGTGTGTGCATCTGCACTCGCACTTTCACATGCATGCATGATGTAGGAGAGAACCTTATATTCTTAATACATAGTTAAATCAGCCCAAGCCATAATTCCAGCAGAAACAGCTATTTTGAAATGTGTTTCTGGCATCTGTTTGATTAGACTGACTACTCAGTAATCCATGTTTCAATAAACCAAGATCTAATAACCTGTAGTGGCTTTTATCTGTCACTGATGCCATTGAAATACAATCACTGGTTAAAAAAGTATTTGCAGCCATGGTTTGGCCACTATTTAATAAGCCCCTGACTAAACAAACAGCTCTACAACATTAACATTAACATCACAGTAAAATGTTTACACATATTAGCTGAACATTTTCCACATAATTAATTCAATCCATAAGAACACTGTGCAGCCAAAAAAAAAAAAACAGCCAGACTGCAATTCCCAGTACGTTGCAAAAATCACAGCCAACATAAATAAATAAATAAATAAATAAATAAATAAATAAACAAATGAATAACTAACAAACTAAATAAAATCACATCAGATTTAGCAGCACATTAAATATTGGTATTCAGGCAATGAATAACTTGATGAAGTAAGAAAGGGAACTTATGGCAACTGTTGATCTTATTCTATGCATTAACAATTTCAGAATAGTTACAATTGGTCAAAACTTTGAACTATCCATCAAGGAACAACCCCTTGTTATTTTTTATGTAAAGCAAAGAAAATATCTCTTAGCTGAAGCGCCACAGTTTTTGGAAACATGAAGAAGCCTTCCTTTCTCAATGTTATTCAGAATCTGAAGGTACTGGTAATACTAACAAACTTAAAGTGAATGCAAGCTTTACTGCTCCAAACAACAGGGTGGATTACATAGTGGGAATGCACATGTGAAGAAAGGTTCTGCTAACTTTAACAGCATGATCCCCTTTGAGATAAGATTTATGACAAGAGAGAGAAGACTATACCAAAGGTCAAGTTTCTAATGAAGATGAAGTTGTATAACTAAGATGGAAGACAGGCTTTCCATAACCCTACACACCAAATCCCCCTATGAACACTGCATCATGTTTCCTGCCTGGAAAGTACTCGAAGTCACACTGTTTCAAAAGATAAGCACTGCTGATATCTCAGTAATAAGATACAACAACCCATATACTTGGATGACTCCTGAACTTTTCACAGAGTGGTTCTGCCATTTGTTGATCCATTAAGCAATTAATCCCGGTTACCTCTGAAGGGCAATTCATCTGCTGTCAGTTCCATGTCACATCCTTGGACATTTACTGTCAACATAACTTCATTACTCCAACCCTTGCATCATGAGTTCTGCACTTGCAGAAGAACACCACTGATATCACATCTGCTAAACGATGGTATCAGTCCTATACTGAAAACAGGCAGCTTTCAGCATTGCCTCTGCAAAGCACAAAACAAATTGTAACAGATTTTGCCAGACTTAGAGCACACTGTTACCTGACACCAAAGTTGAAGAGAATATCTCCACACCTAATGTCACAGATAAAGATTGTACCAGTGGAGGTAGCCATTATACCAAGTCTCAAGTAACTCACTTAGGAGGAGTTTGCCAAACAGCAGTCTGAAAGTCGTGAGCTGTCATGGGCATATTTAAACCAGTTAGAACAATGGCAATGAACGGATGCCCTTTGAACCTAGTGTGCAGAAAACAACTGCTATCATAAGATCAGATAAGATCTTAACCAGCAGGTGCAGAATTACCAACATGTGCTTTTATCAGCTGGCAGCTGGAATATGAAGAAGAGCTCTGCTTGTTTCTGAGGCAATCTGAATCAGTCTGAAACATGTGACCCAGGTCTCTAGATCTAGTTAGTAGCTTTGGGTTTACCGGAGCTGCTCAGAGTCTGGTGACCTTAGCCAAAAGTCTGGAGTGAATCTGAACTGGAATCCAAGGCATCCACTTAAACCAAGTGAAAAATAAATACATTTTAAGCCTGCATTGCACTTTGAGAACTATATTTAACTAAATTGCTACTTCATTTCTGCTGATTTTGCTGTTGAGACTCTTTTATTTTGCACATTGAATTTTGAAGTACACCTGCCTTATATTGCATAGGCTAGATTCAGAATTGATGAATCTAGACTGTTCTGTATCACTTGAGCATTAAAACCAGCCATCTTACATTAACATGGGCTCCCTGCACCCTTGTGGCAGAAGTGTGTAGCTCAGGACCCATCTGAGTTGGGGATTGCTGGAAAAAGACTCAGTTTTGGACTTTCCTATTGGTTAATTTGTGTTAAAACTGTTTAACTTCAGTTGTATTTAAGCCTCTCATTTGTGGGTGGCTACGCGCCATGCGACAGAGTTTAGCTCTGCTGTGCATAGACACAAATGCCAAAACAGAAAATTTTCCCTAGATATCAGGCATCTATATTACATAATAGAACTGTTAAAAGTTCAAACGTCATATGGTCAACACCATATAATCAAACTTTTAAAAGTTTGAAAATGTAATAAAAAAAATAAACCAAAGAAAAAACCTACCTGAACAGGTTAAGCGGGGGGGGGGGCAAGCTCCCTGCACCCCCAACATGTGGGACTGCACCCCACACCCTCCCACTCTTTAAATATACCAACTCCGAGATCGCACTACAGTGCAGAAAAGGGAAATCTTCCCACTCCGCACTGTATGGAGATCTCTGTTGAAACATTCTAACTTTTAAAAGTTCGATCATATGGTGTCAACCATATGATGTTCAAACTTTTAAGATTTCAACAACGTGATATAGACCCGATATCAGCTAATGAACCCTCCCAAACTTCCCTGCTGCAGTGCATGCAACTCAGTTGTGCATTGAAAGGTGTTGTCACAGTTTTTCAACCCTAGCCTTTTACAAAATAGACCACTTTGTTAATCCTAGAGCAAAACCTGGTCTAACTAGCCCACTCCCACTAGTAATTATGGTATAAACCTCCCATAATGGATGGTCAGTTTCCACCATTTCTCCAGCCAGTCTGATTGACATGGGCATCCTGAGGCATTGTAGTAATTGCCTTATATATACCGACAACCACTTACTCCTAAAAAAACAAATACAATATGTGAGAGATGTATTTACGCTATGAATTTGGAATAGGTTCTCTCATGTAACAACAAACCAGACATCAAACAGGTTGTCAGCACACACACTTCACATCTTGCACATAAACTCACAACACATAAACCCAGTTAAGCGGGTTCTAGAAGACTACCAAACGTTCAGAGTCCTCCCAAGCACAAATCTATTGCACACACTGCAGAGCCATTGGAATCCACTAAACATATAACACACACACATACACACACACACACACACACACACACACACAGACACACACACACACACACACACACACACACACACACACACACACACACACACACACACACACACACACACACACACACACACACCAGTGTCACAGCTAATAAGCTTCTAAGGCAAAACACTTCTAAACCAAATGTCCTTGTCATAGGTGACGCCATAATGAGACACACAGATGTCCCCCTCAACAGGCTGGACAAGGGGAAGGTCACAGTCAGCTGCCTGTCAGGTGCCAGGATCCATCAAATCACACATGCACTCAAGTGTCTCAACAACAAGTACCATTATGACACTATCATAGTCCATTGGGGTGAGTGACTTGAAAAGTATCCCGCTGGACTGTAAAAAGAGAGACATGATGGAAATCTTAGATTATGTATCCAAGGCAGGTCTGTCCCTAGCCTAAGCAACATTCTACCTTCACTCAGGATGATGCCTCAATATAAGCAAAAAATGATTGACTTCAACAATTGGCTTAGCTTCTGGTGTCAATCCAAGGGGTTCCAGTATCTGTCAGCCTGGGAAGACATAGTTGACAGACCACTCTGCTTAGCCAGGGATGATCTTTACCTGTCACTTCTTTGTTTTTGGTTACTGGCAAAGGTACTTGCCTCCCCATAATTCCTTTTTTTAGGCAATGTCAAAGCAACAAAATTTCCAGTGCAAAAAGAACCACTTGTGACAAACTCAAGTTATACTGCTCAGTGCTAAGAGTCTAAACAGGAAACTGCAGTCCTTGGAAGCATTCCTCACCTTGGAAGATACTGACATCTATGCAGTCACTGAGAACATGGTTCAAGGCAGCAGGGAACACCCCAGCCGTGGAAAGCTACAATGCTTTTCACACATTCATACCTCAAAACGAGTATGAAAAAGACTCACAAAGGTGGAGGTGTATCCGTCTTTATTAAAGACAAATACACTTCGAGACTGGTTAAACAGTACAACTGTCTTGATCTACTCCAACTAATTGCAGGCAAAACCCCCTTTCACATCATTGTTAGCTATAGGTCCCACACCGTGAACTCAGAGAAACACACTGCCTACCTGGACCACTTGCTATACATTTATGTTGTAAAAGATGATCAAGTCTTGAGAGAGAGTATTTTAAAGTCAGTCGGCTAATGCTTATTGTGGCTTAACTGAAATAAATATATTGACTCGAACCTAGATGGTGTAAGTCTGTTTTTGGTCTGCTGCTTGCTGCTTTAACAGTGGCAAGCCAGACCAGTCTCGAAATACACATTTGCAAAGTTTCAAAGTCAACAGTAAATCTTTAAAATACTCATACATTTTAAACATTGACATCAACAAACAGTTCAACATATTGTTCAGCGAAGTAGTGCTGGTTCATGCTTCCAGACAAAAAGGTTAAAGGAGACCTCTTTTGAAGCAACTACTCTTCAACAATCTCTGAGTTATCCAAAGGACAGAGACTTTTGGTGGAATTTTCCAGTTTCCAGCTTGATCACTGGTGACTGTTAACTTGCGGTAAGCCTTTTTCTGTCACAACATGGACGCCATTGAAGACTTAAGTGTAAAGTGCCCACATGTAGTCAGTACATATGTTAAGTTATAAAGATGTATTACATTTTTTAATGAAATGATATGATGTAAATCATGTAAAATGCAGATGTTTTTAAATGCAGTAAAGTTGATTTTGCATGTCTTGCTAAGATTGTGGTAGGTTTTGATCAGTTTGCACAAAAATCAAAATGACCACCTACATGTGTAAAGTGTAATAGTACCACTGCGTTATACTGTTAGGAATCTGTTGATATACATAAGATTATCTGTCAGAAGTGTCAGGGTAACATGCAGTTACTAGAACCACAGCCAGATGCTGCAGTCTTAGTGATGCCAGTAATTAAACCACTGAGAGACATTCAGAAATATAACACATAATATAAGGATTTTCAGGCTACATTTCTTACCCATTTTTTGAACTGTATTATTCAGAAAGGTCAGAGGCAGCTAAAGCTGAAGGGAAAATGGGTGACACAGTAGCTAAGTTAAATAAGCTGACACAAAGCTTTAAGGAAAAACTGCAGAAATATGATGCAGAGCTTAGGCAATACACAGAGGCTACAAGATTTCTTCTAACTACTTTACAAACTACATTACAGTCTTTGCAGGAAAGAATACAGGAAGGAGAGGATGAAATCACTGCCATAAAAGCACAGTTAAAATGGCAGAGGATGACATTAGGATGGAGAGAATGTTTAGAGTACAGGCAATTATGGATCAAGAAAACTGCAATAGAGCAAATGCAAAGTTACTGCAACAAATACAAGAACTGCAGGTACAACTTAAAAGCACACCATACATTAAATCAGAAGACATAAATTTAGCAAATACATTGACTGATTTGTATCAACAGTATAGGTAACTACAGGCAATCCCACAGTGGAATGATAAAAAGGGAATTTCATAGGTTCATAGGTGTGTACTAGGCTAATGACCCTGAAGCCTTTACAAACCTAGCCCATAGAAGTGCCCTGGCATTGTGCCACCCGATGTTAGTTCCCAGTGCCTCTATCAAGTAGCACCACTGGCGTGATCCCCGGGGTGAACTTTCTATTTCCCATCCACTCATCAAGATTTCAGTTGAGGGCCAGTGAGGTGCTCTGCTTGACATGTATGGGAAGCCTGTTCCAGAGCATCCGCAGTCTCTGGGTTATGAACCTGTCCCTCCAGCATGTTTTGTTGATTGTGGTAATGAGGTTGAGGTCTCTGGGGTGCAGTGTGGAGGGATTGGGATGTCTTTAGATGTAGCATTTCTAACAGAGCTAGGTCAGAGCCATTAATCCAAAGCCGCATATTTAAACATATATTACTTAAAACCTAATACACATGTTAATATTAATGTCTCTATGTCCAAGGCATTATTTAACCTAATAAAAAATGACAATAGTCCATAATTAAAATATATAAATATACATATAATAAAATATATGTATATACACAGAACTCAATAAAAACTTAGTGTTTCAAAGGTCTGGTCCTTAAAAAAGGTTTTAAGTAATATATGTTTAAATATGTGGCTTTGGATTGATGACTCCAATCTGATTGGTGCTTTTGTCTTAGTAGACAATATGAGACAGAGAATAGCTGAAGTTTTTTGAGTCTGTCCATGTAGGGCATGTGTTTAAGGCCTAGGATCCTCTTTGTGAGGTAATTTTGTGGCCTCTCCAGCTGTTGCAGTGTCTAGTGAGGTACATGCCAAAAGGGGCATTATACTCTATGATTGGTCTAATGAGGGAAGAGTAGAGAGAAAGGATGACCTCTTTCTTCCTGGATGAAAAACCCTTGGTAATGAGATGTGCTACAAAAAAGGACTTTCTGACCACAGTGGCAATGTGGTAATCAAAGGAGAGGTTGCTGCAAACCTGTGCCCCCAGATCTCTTATAATGCCTTCAGTGTTCAGTGGGCTCCCATCGATGTGGTAATTAGTGGGAACTAAGTTTTTCCCAGAGGGGGTGACAACACATTTTTTGGCATTAAATTTAAGATCATAGTTTCGACACCAGTCATTGGTCTCAGTGAGGCTTTTCTGTAGGATGTCTGCATCACCTGGGGAGATAATAATGGCTCCCAGCTTGCAGTCATCTACGAACTTGGTCAGCCAGAGTCTGTCCGTCTTGGCCTGGACTTCTGAGAAGTAGATGCCAAACAGGAGAGGACCCAGGACCAGTTCCTGTGGGACTCCATTTGTGACTGGTTGGCAGTCTGACTTGGAGTCCACTACTTTCACACTGTGGGTTCTCTCTGTGAGCCAATTTGCAACCCACCTAACAATATAGGGGTTGATTCCTAGTTTGTTGAGTTTATCAATAATTCCTGAGTGAGGAATGGTATCAAAGGCCTAGGACCAGATCAAGGTAGGCTGTATGACCTGCCTTAGCTTCATCCAGAGCTCTGGTGACTGACTCAAAGAAGTCAACCAGGTTGAGCAGGCATGATCTGCCTTTCACAAAACCAAATTGCGTGGGATCTAGAGTTTGGAGATTCCTTAAATCCTTGTTAATTAGGTCCATGATGATGCGCTCCATAGCCTTACATATCTATATAATTTTCTACAACATGGTGGGTTTGAAGAATGGGTTACACATATGGATGGTACAGATTGGTTGGAACCTTTGGAAAAATGTTTCTGAGTTTTTATACTGAAATGATTTTCTAAATACATACAGACAAAAAAAGTCAGAGGTGTCTATACCTCTACAGAGAATGAGGGCAGTTTTATCAGCATAACTCAGGGACAGCCATTAACTACTGAGCTGTTAGACAATTGCAACATTACAATCTCTGTCAGATTAATGGAATAGGCAGAACATTTTAAAATTGCTTATTAGATAATACACAATAAGTCAGATGAGGAAATGGAGGAAGATGCCATCCAAAAGCAGTTAATCCATAATTTTCTGGAAGAGGTACAAGGGGTATCAGGCGACATAAAGTGTATTCATGAGGAAGGGTCTAAAACACTGAGGAGGTAGTGACCAGACTAATGAAGGGGTAAAAAATGGATGGTAAGCAGTGTACAGTGCAAAACATTTTTTTATATTGAGGAAGATGAGGAAGACCAGAGTGAGGTATATGAAGTTGGGTGAGGAAGAGGAAGAAGGTGGAGTGATGCCCAAAAGGGGGGAAGAACAGCACTGGCACCTCCTCAGTTAGGAAGGTATGTTTTAGGCAGGGGAAGTAAGGAAGTAACCTGTTTTTTCTGCGGAAAGACAGGACATGTAACATAATAAGTCATAATCCATCAAGCAACACCTAGAAAAAGTAGCAGAGATGTCATAAAACTCCTGGAAAACCTGGACCGGTTGGCTAAATACTCTGGTTTCAGAATGGTCTGAATGGATCATCATCACAATGATTACAATTATTGTCATTATTTTCTAATTGGTATTATTTTTACATGCATAAAGCTTTGTGTAACAAAAATGCTTAACCAAATTAATATTATAAATACAGAATAGTTAACACAGGTTTGAGGTTCTGCTTAACTGTTTTAATAAAATGGCTTCTTTTTCATTTTTTTTGTTGTTAAATAGTAAAACAAGGAATTGTTAGAGCAAACTGTTTTATGTAATGAAATTGATGTATGTGATCTATATATATATATATATATATATATATATATATATATATATATATATATATATATATATATAATGTAAAGTGTTAGTATAATGCATGTTGGGCACAGTAGCTTTTTGACATCCACTTTTCTTCATGGGCAGCAAAGTGCTGCTGCAAGAGTTCCAGAATGTGGACAACATAGGCTTACATTTCCAGACTGTTCTACACTGCTCTACACTTTTATTCATGGGCAGCATAGTGCTGTTGCGAGAGATCCAGAATGCGGACACCGCTCTATAAATAAGTTGAGAGACTTATTGATTTGGAGATTTTCTGAGGAAACTTCATCGGTAGAAGGAAGAAATGAACGTAGAGTTGCCAGTCAGGCATTGGGCAAGGGCATCATCCCAACAATAGCTTTACAATAAGAGACTCTAAAGCATTTATGTTGTAAAAGATAATTAAGTCTTAACATTGAGTATTTTAAAATCAGTCGGTTAATGCTTATCGTGGCTTAACTGAAATAAATCACGAAAACAAATAAACAAAAACTGTATACTGAATGATCAAAAAAGAAAGAGAAAAAAACACACTGGAATCGACACACTTTAAAGTTAGCGCTTTCGTTTACTTGAATGTTGTAAACTTCTTCAGACAATAAAAAATTTCATTCTGAAACCTTAAATACAATTAAAATAGTGATGTCATCCATTAAACAAACAACCCACCTCATTTTAAAGAAACAGTCAACAAGGCTAATAAAATATAGAATGCAATAAATAGCACAAAAAAATTCATTCACAGTAATGAAAATAAATTCTAAATGAACAATGTATGCCTAATGAGAAAAATCCCTCATCTTGTTAAGGCTTTTAATTTTAAAATGCTTTTGATGGAAATTACATCATTGAGCCCTGGTGGGGCTGCAGCATTCAGTTTTAATTGTCACAACACTTCTTTCTCCTCTAGTTTTAAACAAATAGGACCACCCTTACCGTTATCTGAAACCTTATCAATTATTAAAAACTGAAATTCATGTCCTGGAAAGCTGAGCACATGTTTAGCTAGTGCATTATTGATGTCCTTCTTTTTAATAGCATAACAATGCTCATAAATTCTATTTTTCAAGGGTCTATCCGTTTTTGCCTACATAAAAAGTTGAGCATTGGGAACATAACCCTAAATAAACCACTCCTCTGGTATTACAATTAAATTTATCATTAATGTAAATTTTCATTTTACCCACTGTTACTGAACTAGTCACTTTGATGTGTTTACACCAAGTATAGTTCTCACATTTGTACATGCCACAATGTGGTTTATGGCAGTAAGGTTTACTATATTCTAATATACTTTTCAAATTCATTCCTCTCCGGAAAGTAATCCAGGGATGTTCAGTAATGTGTTTGTTGACACTTTGATTCTCGGACAAAAAACACCAGTTTTTACAAAAAATAGATTTTAACAAGTGAGCGTCTGAGGAAAATTTAGTAATAAAATTCAAACCAATCGACCCATCAGTCCTCAAATAATTTTGAGGACATTTATCTACATTTAAGTGTCCTACATCTATCTGTGTTCCTTCATCAGTTCTTTCTTTGACTGATTCCGTCATTATGTTAAGCTCCTTGATGTTTAAAATTGGCTTAAAACTACCACTGGTCCTTTTATTTAAGACTTCCCCGATCAAATTGTTGATCAACCCATTGGGGTGACCACGCTTCACAAACATATTCTTTAAAATTTCACATTCTTGAAAAAAATCTTCATCTAAAGTTGTCATCCTGGAGGCTCTAACCAATTGTCTCTTAACAACCCCTCTCTTCTGATGTTGTGGATGGCAACTGGAGAAGTTTAAAAAAGCATTAGAATATGTTGATTTTCTAAAGATTGTAGAAGGGAAACTCCTTCTAACTAGATCTTTTCTTAGTTCTACATCTAAGTATGAGACCAAATCAGTTCGAAATTCCCACGTAAATTTCAAAAAGTTGGTCTGTTTCTCTATTCCATGCAAAAGGTTACTAGCTGAAACACTGTCACCCTTCCATAAGATAAAAATATCATCCAAAAATCTGGTGTACCATGCAACTTAGTTCTTAAAAGTAGAATTAATAAACAGGTAATGTTTCTCCCAGAATGCCATAACCACATTGCCAAAAGTGGCACCACAGGGAGAACCCATAGCTACACCAGTTTTTGTAGGTACAGATGTCCATTAAACAAAAAATAGTTGTTTTTAAGTACTAATGCCAACAAATAAATGATGGTGTCAATAACTTGGCCTTCTAGGTGTTTCTCCAACAAGAAATCCCTTACCCATTCACAACCAACATCTTGTAGAATGGAGGTGTATAGGTCGCATACATCAATCGTAAGGAAGTTAAGATTTTCATCAAAGGGAATTTCATTAATGGCTTTTAAAAAAGCCCATGAATCCCTACAAATCTGTTTTTCCCCTATTAAAGCTTCCTTTAACTTTAGATCCACATATTTTGCACAACCGTAGGTTAATGACTGTCGTCCGTCAATAATTGGACGAAAGGGGGGCTTAACTAAGTTTTTATGAATTTTGGGAAGTCCAAATAGACTTGGAGTGATTGGATAAGCAATCTCTAAATATTTAAACAAATCCATATCAATCCGTCCATCTATAAAGAGGTCTCTAATGAACCCCGACAGTTTACGGTAGGCACCATTGACCTCATTCAAAGAGACTTCCGAATAGGCTTCACTGTGGAGTAGAGTTTCCATATTAGAAATGTAATCATCCTGATCCATAAAAACCAGTCCACCCCCCTTATCTGGTTTAATGATCCGGATGTTTGCAAATTTCAACCCAACCAATGCATCCCTTTCTGTTTGAGTGATGTTAGTTTCGGTAGACTCAAATGGTCCGTGTGAGTGAATCATGTTCCTGAAATCATTCTCACAGACTTTTTCAAAAAGGGCGATGGTAGGATGTAAAATTGGGTTGAACACACTAGCCACTCTTAAATAATTTCTGAGACTAGAAGTGTTATTCAGTAAAACATTTAAGTTGAGTTTCCGTGTAAAAATGTTAAGGTCTACAAGTGTTCTTTCTATTTTACTTCTGCAAGTTGGAACAAAAGTAAGACCTTTAGCTAGTGTGTCAATGAGAATCAAATCCGGTACAAAGTAAGAATAATTAAAAATATTAAAATCACCTGTGGTGTTTAACATAATACATGGACCCTGACTGTTGTCATTGGTGACCTCATCATTGTTCAAATTTAACGTACAGGTAGGAGTTAACGCCTCCTCCTGTTCTGCTTTTTCTTTTTCCACTGATTTTGTTTCTGTCTCTGGTTCTGCTGTAACCCAGAAATAGTTCCCACATTGGTGTGAAAACCCTGGTTCTGGTTGTCATTTTGGTTAGTATCCTGTTTAGAATGGTAGTTTCCCTGCCCATCTGCTATTCTTTCACTACGTCTCAATTGTGTAGCACCAAGACATTCATCTTCAACATAATCATTAATTTCATCAGTAACAACAGGTACATTGTTAATTCCTGTTAACCTACCTCTGTTGTTACCATTAAATGGTGGTGCAGGGTAAGCTAGACCTTTTTCATATGCAACATAATCTCTGTTCAATTTTTTCAACTTATTTCCTTTAATTATACCTAACACATTTTCCATACTTGAGAAAATACGTAGGAAATCAAACTTATATCTAGGAAAGTCAAAATCGGACCTAATGTTCTTGTCCAAGTCTGCTAATTCAATTTTAAAAGTGTCAGTTTGGCGAACATAGTCTTTTACAAGACATTCCATGTATTCAACACCTTGTTTGTCGAACAAACAAATTAGTTCTTGTGAAAAAGCAAGTTCGCAATCACACCCATGGGGTACTTCCACTGTCTTAGCCCCTTGGGTACTTGCTTTCTTCTAATACATTCCGACAAAATACTGAATTTCAATTTGTAATTTTTTTGTATTTAAAAAGCTTAAAGTCATATAATTTCAATTTACTAGATAAACTGTCATTATTATCTTCAAACTATACTGAATTATTTGCATTGTTCATCTCATTATGGTTTGAAATGAAGCTGGCTGGCTCTTTTAACCAGTCATTCAAAGACGGTAAAGTAGTCAATGCACTTACTGCAGCAGAGTTAACCGTACTGGAATCCACACGACTCCTCGTACCATCCGACACAAGTGACCGGACCTCATTAAGAGGTAAAACAACTGGTTTGGAAGCTGTTGTTCTGGCGTTTCCCCGATCCTGCGATCCTAGGGTTCCATTGGTGTTTCCCCGATCCTGCGATCCCAGGGTTCGTTCATCACTTCTGGACGCCGAATTCTGTGCTGGACTCCTAACGGTCAAAGGCGTGCTGCTTTCCTCACTCCGAGGGAGGGTTGTCGCAACCTGATGAGCTAAGCAATCCACTCGCTGGGAAAGTAGCTCAATAAGGGCTGTTAATTTCCCCATAGGTGCTTACTGCCATAAACCACATTGTGGCATATACAAATGTGAGAACTGTACTTGGTGTAAACACATCAAAGTGACTAGTTCAGTAACAGTGGGTAAAATGAAAATTTACATTAATGATAAATTTAATTGTAATACCAGAGGAGTGGTTTATTTAGGGTTATGTTCCCAATGCTCATCTTTTTATGTAGGCAAAATGGATAGACCCTTGAAAAATAGAATTTATGAGCATTGTTATGCTATTAAAAAGAAGGACATCAATAATGCACTAGCTAAACATGTGCTCAGCTTTCCAGGACATGAATTTCAGTTTTTAATAATTGATAAGGTTTCAGATAATGGTAAGGGTGGTCCTATTTGTTTAAAACTAGAGGAGAAAGAAGTGTTGTGGCAATTAAAACTGAATGCTGCAGCCCCACCAGGGCTCAATGATGTAATTTCCATCAAAAGCATTTTAAAATTAAAAGCCTTAACAAGATGAGGGATTTTTCTCATTAGGCATACATTGTTCATTTAGAATTTATTTTCATTACTGTGAATGAATTTTTTGTGCTATTTATTGCATTCTATATTTTATTAGCCTTGTTGACTGTTTCTTTAAAATGAGGTGGGTTGTTTGTTTAATGGATGACATCACTATTTTAATTGTATTTAAGGTTTCAGAATGAAATTTTTTATTGTCTGGAGAAGTTTACGACATTCAAGTAAACAAAAGCGCTAACTTTAAAGTGTGTCGATTCCAGTGTGTTTTTTTCTCTTTCTTTTTTAACTGAAATAAATATTATGACTCAAACTTAGATGGTGTAAGTCTGGTTCTGTTCTGGTGCTTGCTGCTTTAACATTAGTATCTCCAAAGAGCAGGTCATAACCGCTCTCTCCAAGGCCAAAAACATGGCATGTATGGGACCAGATAAGATCCCAGGCTGCTTACTAAACAGTCTAAAACAGGAGCTAGCTGAACCACTTGGCACTCTTTTTAATCACATCCTATTGACTGGCTTCATTCCAGCTGAGTGGAAACCAGCAACAGTAATCCCCTCTCACAAAGGGAGTCCACAAACTGACCCTGGGAACTATAGACTTATTTGATCCATAAGTGTAACCAGCCTTATCTGCAAGGCCATGGAAAGAATCTTTATGGACCTTATTAACAAAGACATAGATGACCTTAAAACTCTTGAACCGACCAAATTTGGCTTCATTAAGGGTAGATCATACTTATTATACCTAGTGGACTTCTTCAAAAATGTCACCAAAGCCCTGGATGAAGGCAAAGAAGTGCATATTGCCTATCTCTACTTAGTCAAGGCCTTTGACACAATCCCCCACTCAGTTATCACTGAGAAACTCACCCAGCTGGGGATTAACCCTAGCATCACTAGATGGATAGCCAAATGGCTCACTGACAGAATGCATACGGTCAAAGTTGGAGACTCCACCTCTCCCAGTAGACCAGTTACCAGTGGCATACCACAAGGATCTATGATGGGCCCTCTACTATTTGGACTCTATTTCTCAGAAGTCTAGGTGAAAGTAGATCACATGTGGCTTACCAAGTTCACTGACAATTACAAACTGAGTCAGTCATTGAGTTCCCTAATGATATTGACATATTACAAAAGGGGTTAACACAGACAAACAACTGGTGCCAAAGCCACAGACTTAAACTAAACACAAAAAAGTGCATTATTATCCCCTTTAGCTATTGGGAAGTCCCTGCAAATTACAGTGTAGACAGTGCAAAATGTAGTAAAATATCCCAAACACCGAATAAAGTGACCAACGGCAAAATATGAACAATTGAAGCAAAAATATACGTTGGTCATACACAGCTGTAAAAAGGTCCTTTAATGTAAGAATAAATGAACAAAGGTGAGCACTTTCACGAATACACTCTGCTTCATCAGACATAAAAGACCACATACAAAATCTCATTTAAAAAGATGCTCTAAATACAAAAGCACCAATCAAATTGGAGCCATTAATCCAAAGCCACATGTTTAAACATATATTACTTAAAACCTAATACACATGTTAATGTTAATGTCTCTATGTCCAAGACATTATTTAACCTAATAAAAATGACAATAGTCCATAATTAAAATATATAAATATACATATAATAAAATATATGTATATACAGACAACTCAATAAAAACTTTGTGTTTCAAAGGTCTGGTCCTTAAAAAAGGTTTTAAGTAATGTATGTTTAAATATGTGGCTTTGGATTAATGGCTCCAATCTGAATGGTGCTTTTGTATTTAGACCGTCTTTTTAAATGAGATTTTGTATGTGGTTTTTTATAAGTCTGATGAAGCGGATTCTATCAGTGAAAGCGCTCACATTCATTCATTTATTCTTACATTAAAGGACCTTTTTTACAGCTATGTGTGACCAACGTATATTTTTGCTACAGTGTAGACAGTAGCTGCTAAGCTCTAACCCAGTGGTGTAGGGTTTGGGAACACAGGTTGCTAGCAACGTAAACTTTGATCACCATGTGTCCACAGTGGTAAGGAAAGCCTTCTACATTACACATCTCATAAGTAAGTGAGTCACATCCATGACTAGGGATGTTATAACTCCTCTGTACTTGACTCTCACCAGACCACTAATAGGGTACAATGCTCACTTCTGTATGTACCTCACCAGACATCTGCAGCAGTTGGACAGACAACATATGTTTCTCACCAAGAAAATTTAGAGCCTTCAAAACATGACGTACTTGGATAGACTGTAAGCCCTGTCACTGTACTCTGTATCTTATAGACTGCTGAAGGGCAACTTGTGCCTTGTCTTCAGAGCAGTCTCTGACTTAGTCCTAATGGACATGCTGCACATCCACAAGTCAAATGAGACAAGATTCACTCACCCCAGGGATCTTAATCTAGCCTGTGACATTAACAGGACATGCTGGAGAGATAGATATGTATCCCAGAGTTTGCCATTGTTCTGGAATAGATTCCCAATTCACATGAAGTTGAGCTCCTCAATGGCCATATTTAAGTGCAGCTTGGAAAATTGGATGGGAGATCATAAATTCACCCTGGGTGTGGCAACTATGCCTCTCATGGACAGGTGCAGTCGGTGCTGATCATAGACTAGCATTCAAATGGAGACCATCTATCATAGTCAATCAGGGAACAATGGTATAACATGGCTAGGCTTGTAAATGCTCTAGTGCCGTTAGCCTAATAACCTCATATGAACCTATGAACCTAATAATTAAAGTTTAAATGAGGTGCCACCCTCTACAAAACTAAACAAAATCTGAGTACTGGCATATTTTTGTCTGCCTATACTAATTTTTGTTTAATTTCTCAAGTAATACTATCATTTCCACAACTATTACTTACAATATGCTTTTACTAATTCAGCATCAGAATGTAGTTATACAAACTACTCATATGCTGTCTATTGGAGGTACATTTATTATGCCTGCATCACTGAGCTTTATTTCATATTTTTGTACCACCTGGACAATTTCATATTTTAGTACCACCTGGACAAAACCTGGGGTAGCCTGCTAGTACCCAGAAAACTACAGCAGGGCCATGGCACTTGGTGATCATGGTATTATTAATCTAAATGCCAAAACTGAGATCAGTGTGTGCTGTACTTGTGATTACTTAGCAGGAAAACATAAAGTACTTTACAAAAGAGCATGGGATTTGTTGAAAGACTAGGGACACAATGAGTTTCTGAATAATGGCACTTTGTGTAGTTGCCAATGAACTTGTTGCAGTGTAAAAGTTGTACTGAGTGCTGTGTTGTGTACATTTGATTAGTTTGCTATTATACAATGCATGCACTAGGTTAATGAATGTACAAAATATCAGTGCATAACTACCAGCAATATTCTTTCTTTCTGCTAAAAGGATGCAGATGCTTTCTGTACTTGTCGTGAGTCATGACAAAGAATCATACAGAACTAGATGCACTCTAATACTTAGGACAACATGAGTTGATATTTTTAAATTAATGAGGGCAAACAGTACTGTAATTTGCTTTTGCTCTTACTGTACACTTCAGGTTTTAAAGTATACTTTTAAGTACACAAAGCTACATTGTCCTAAGCAGCATATAAGGAGGAAATGGGACATAAAGTTATACACTTCACCTTCAGCCAGAGCTTATATGAAAGGCCTTCCTTGTATACTTCTGGAAAATAATGGTCCACTGTAAAAAGTGTTGGGGAAGAAACGTAAATCTTAAACAGCCCCCTCAGGGATATTTCTTTCATTAGTAAAGCAGGAATGTACAAATACACTGTGAAGAAAGTTCTGACTAATGAACCTATCAGAGGTAATATGAGAGCTCAGGAAACAGATTAGCCAAGGATTACTTTTCCTTAGCTGCCCCTTAGGCTACTAAAACTTTTAGTTTATTATATGGCATGTTGAGAAGTATATGGGTTGTGAAAATGGGGGTGAACAAAGGGCACTTGTGAGTGAAAAGCAAAGGCTACTCATGCACGTAACCCTTCAGTTTTCACAACTATCTGGAGATGTTATGTCTGGTGAATAACACATGTTTTTAAGGTCATTAGACAATGAGTGATAGATGAGGTAAATATGGATAAACACACTGCATGTCATCACCATTCCTCTGACAAATTAAACATCCAGTGGCAAGTAGTTGTGAAATATCACAGTTACCAAAAAGTACACATCTTCAAAAACATTTGCCACTTTTGACTTCCTCAACTCCATCCCCCAGGATTTCAATATTGCTCAGGTTTGGATTTGGTTCTGTGTGTGTCCTAACAGTCAGTTCAGCGGTATGTGCTCCTTAATGCTGCATAAGTAAAGCAGTAGTGCCACTTTAACTGAGGTTCGCACTGTAAAAACAGTCTAATAAAATTAATGTTAAGACAGAATGATTATGTTTGGCTGCGTCTGGTCAGTTCACTCAGACGTTCCATGATATATAATAATAATAATAATAGTAATGCCTGTTGCTTAACCAGGTAGGCACACAGACCACACAGTCCATTTGCAGACATGACCCACAAGCATTGTCTGGTTAAGCAATTTGCTCAAGGAGACACGGTAAGCAAATGAGGAGTAAAGGAATCAAACTTTGTACTAGAGGAACGATTTGCAACCGTAACCTATGTGCCCACTGCTAGAGATGGCATCAAGAGGAACTGTTTGCAACCATAACCTATGTGCCCACTGCCAGAGATGGCATCGAGAGGAACTGTTTGCAACCGTAACCTATGTGCCCACTGCCAGAGATGGCATAGAGAGGAACTGTTTGCAACCGTAACCTATGTGCCCACTGCCAGAGATGGTATCGAGAGGAACTGTTTGCAACCGTAACCTATGTGCCCACTGCCACAGATGACATCAAGAGGAACTGTTTGCAACCATAACCTATGTGCCCACTGCCAGAGATGGCATCAAGAGGAACTGTTTGCAACCGTAACCTATGTGCCCACTGCCAGAGATGGCATCGAGAGGAACTGTTTGCAACTGTAACCTATGTGCCCACTGCCAGAGGTGGCATCAAGAGGAACTGTTTGCAACCGTAACCTATGTGCCCACTGCCAGAGGTGGCATCAAGAGGAACTGTTTGCAACCGTAACCTATGTGCCCACTGCCAGAGATGGCATCGAGAGGAACTGTTTGCAACCGTAACCTATGTGCCCACTGCCAGAGATGGCATCGAGAGGAACTGTTTGCAACTGTAACCTATGTGCCCACTGCCAGAGGTGGCATCAAGAGGAACTGTTTGCAACCGTAACCTATGTGCCCACTGCCAGAGATGGCATTGAGAGGAACTGTTTGCAACTGTAACCTATGTGCCCACTGCCAGAGATGGCATCAAGAGGAACTGTTTGCAACCATAACCTATGTGCCCACTGCCAGAGATGGCATCGAGAGGAACTGTTTGCAACTGTAACCTATGTGCCCACTGCCAGAGATGGCATAGAGAGGAACTGTTTGCAACCGTAACCTATGTGCCCACTGCCAGAGATGGTATCGAGAGGAACTGTTTGCAACCGTAACCTATGTGCCCACTGCCAGAGATGACATCAAGAGGAACTGTTTGCAACTGTAACCTATGTGCCCACTGCCAGAGATGGCATAGAGAGGAACTGTTTGCAACTGTAACCTATGTGCTGACTGCCAGAGATGGCATCAAGAGGAACTGTTTGCAACCGTAACCTATGTGCCCACTGCCAGAGATGGCATCGAGAGGAACTGTTTGCAACCATAACCTATGTGCCCACTGCCAGAGATGGCATTGAGAGGAACTGTCTGCAGCAGTAACCTATGTTCCCACTGCCAGAGATGGCATCGAGAGGAACTGTCTGCAACCGTAACCTATGTGCCCACTGCCAGAGATGACATTGAGAGGAACTATTTGCAACTGTAACCTATGTGCCCACTGCCAGGGATGGCATAGAGAGGAACTGTTTGCAACCATAACCTATGTGCCCACTGCCAGCCAGGGATGGCATCGAGAGGAACTGTTTGCAACCGTAACCTATGTGCCCACTGCAAGAGATGGCATCGAGAGGAACTGTCTGCAACCGTAACCTATGTGCCCACTGCCAGAGATTGCATCGCTGATTTTTGAATAAAGCACTTATGCCAATTTGGATATAACAGCAAATCTGACTAACTTCTCAATCCATTCCTTTCTTATCCTTTTCACATAACTTCACTGGGTACTTGTAACAGTCCATGCAAATATATGGAACAAACAGACCGAAATACATGTGTGTCTCAAATGTGAAGTTAACAAGAAATATTATAGGTTCATAGGTTCATAGGTTCATACTAGGCTATCTGCCCTAGGGCATTTATAAGCCTAGCCAGAATGTGTTTGGCTTTCGCCACCCATTTTAAATTTATTTTGCTATGCCCTTTTTCGAGGTTAGTATACTGTGCCTCTGTCTAACAGTGACACAGAAGTGATACCCAGGATAAACCTATGATCTCCTGTCCACTCATCAAGATTCCTCTTGAAGAGAGTCAATGAGGGACTCTGCCTAACCTGGACTGGGATTTTATTCCAGAGTGAAGGGAGCCTCTGGGTTATGAATCTGTCCCTCCAGCATGTCCTATTTATTTCAGTGCTGAGGTTCAAGTCTCTCGAGCGGGTAGCTCGATGGGATTTGGATTTTCTGAGGTGCAGCTAGTCCATTAATTCCGGGTTGGACATGGCTTTATACGTCAGGCACAGATCGCCTCTGAACAGGTGGTATGCCACTGAGTAGAGCTGGAGTTTCTTTAACTGGGCAGCATATGGCATCTGTTTGAGCCTTTTGATCCTCTTGGTGAGGTACTTTTGGGGTCTTTCCAGTTGCTGCAGGTGTCTGGTAAGGTACATCCCAAAAGGGGCATTGTACTCAATTATGGGCCTTATGAGGGATGGGTAAAGAGGCACGATGACCTCCCCTGATCTAGATGTGAATCCCTTCATGATTAGGTGGGCTATATAAAATGTTTTTCTAACCACTTTGGCCATGTGGTTGTCAAATGAGAGATTGCTATCAACTTGGGTCCCCAGGTCCCTAATTACTTCTTCTGTACTTAATGGATTACCACCTATGTGGTAATTTGTGGGCACTTTGTTTTGCCAAAGGGGATGACTATACATTTTGACATTTAGCTTGAGGCCATGGCTCTGGCACCAGTTGTCTGTTTCTATGAGGCCCTTTTGGAGGATGCTTGTGTCGGCTGGAGAGTCGATTATGGCTTCCAGTTTGCAGTCATCTGTGAACTTGGTCAGCCACAGTCCTTCCATGTTGGCCTGTACCTCTGAGAAATATATACCGAACAAGAGAGGTCCCAGGACTGAGCCTTGTGGGACACCACTTGTAACTGGTTTGGAGTCTGACATGGCTCCAGCAATTCTAACCATGTGGGTTCTGTCCTTGAGCCAGTTTGCAATCCATCTAGTGACATAGGGGTTTATATTTAAGCTGGTGAGCTTATCTATAATGCCCAAGTGGGGTATTGTATCAAAGGCATTTGCGAGGTCCAGGTAGGCTGTGTGGACCACCTACCCCTCGTCAATGGCCTTGGTGATTGTTTCAAAGAAATCAACCAGGTTTAAGAGGCAGGAACTAGTGTCTGTAGGTCCCCAATATCTTTATTTATGAGGTCCATGATGATCCTTTCCATAGCTTTGCAGACCAAGCTAGTCAGGCTTATGGGGCAATAGTTTCCAGGATCCGTTGAGGCACCACCTTTATGGAGAGGGACCACTGTTGCTGTACACCACTCTTTGGGCACATATCCTGTAGTAAGGCTGAGATTGAACAGTAGTTTTATGTTTGGGTTTAGCTCTTCTTGGAGTTCATGTAGGATGCAACCCGGGACACCGTCTGGTGCCATTGATGCTGTGTTTTTTGCTTTGGAGAGGGCGGCTCTTACCTGAGCATCTGAGATGTCAGGGGCAGCCCTCGGCTGGGATAGATATTTGCTCTTTTGGTGGGGAGGGGGGGGGAGAAGTTTGCGCTGAACCTGTCAGCTAGGATGTTGGCAATGTCTGTGGGTTTGGTGTATTTTTTGTCATTTTGGACTAATTCTGAGCATATCTGGGAATTACCACCCAGGTTCCTAACATAACTAAAGAAAGCCTTGAGATTATCCTTAGTGTCCTGTGCAATTTTTCTCTTGAAGCTGGCCTTAGACAATTTTATGAGTGCCCGTAGTTTTTTGCTAATACTGATCAGTGATGCCTTTCCTTTTTGGGATTTTGCTCTATCATTTAGTAGCTTCCTCCTTCTATTGTATAGTTTGTTTATGGCTGGGGTCCACCAGACAGGACGTCTGCCTTTGGAGGATTGGGTCTTGGTTTTATTTGGGATCTCATGATCCATGCATTCCTGAAGGTGTTCATAGAATGCATTTATAAAGGATTCTGCGGTCTGGGCCATATTTTCCACAGGCCCAGGGGCTTTGAAGGATTCCACCTTGGTTTTGAGGAGTGTGAAATTTGCTTTAGAGAAGTTTTTCACTGTGGTTTTCTGGGCTCGGGGTGGGGTCAGGATGTGACTATCCAGTGAGATTAGTTTATGGTCTGATCTTACCAGTGAGGGATACACTTCTGGTCTGGAGCATAGAGTCCCCATGTTGGTGATGATCAGGTCCAGTATGTTTTCCCCTCTTGTGGGAGTGGTAACAAGTTATTCCATAGCATCTGAGTTTATAAATTCTAGGAACCTTTGGGCTAGGGTGTTGGAGCTAGAGTAATGCTCCCAGTCTATGTTTGGGTAGTTGAAGTCACCCAATATAATGGTGTTTGGAGAGATCTTCATATTTTCCAGTGTTCTCAGGAAGGCCGAGTGGGGTTCCTGGGTTTGGGAGGGTGGTCTGTAGCAGGCTATAAACTGGAAGGCAGTTTTACCCACTGTTAGTTGCACATGGATAGTCTCTGATGCTTTGTGCTTTGCCACCAACCTGGAGGTGTGGGTATCTTTGATGAATATCGATACTCCCCATCCTTTTGTGGTTCGTTCCAAGTTTTGGGGCCGAAAAGCATGGTATGAGGTATAACCTGGCAGTGCTGGGGTGCTCTCAGGAGCCCTGAACCAGGTTTCTGTTACTGCACAGATATTGATGTTCTCCATGCTAAGGAGAGTTTAGAGTGCATGCATCTTGAGGTTTAGACTTCTGGCATTGAGTAGCATTACTCTTAGTTTCTTATCCCTTGTGATACCTATGGAGGTGGGTTTGTCTTTTGAGCCTTGCCTAAAAAAGGCAGTATGGGGGTAGCAAGAGCCTTTGCCAATATCCGAAAGCCCAGGGGTGACAGGTGCAAGCCATCCCTAGCGAAGCACCGTGGCTTGTCGAGCATATCATCCCAAGCTGACAGGCATTGGATCCCCTTTGAATGACACCAGTACTTAAGCCAATTGTTGAAATTGATCATCTTGTCTTCATATTGTGGCATCATTCTTGGTGAGGGTAAGATGCTACTCAAGGTCAGGGTCATACCGGCCTGGGCTACATGCTCAGAGAGCTCCTCTATGTCTCTTTTCATGTAGTCCAGGGAGGTACATCTCAGGTCATTCACACCAGCATGGACAATGACTGAGTCATATTTGTACTTGCCTTGGAGTGACCTGAGTGCTTGTGTTATGTGGCGGATCCTAGCGCCCGACAGGCTGCTCACCATGACCCTCTCCTTGTTCAGCCTGGTGAGCGGGATGTCAGTGTGCCTGACGATAGAGTCACCTATTACAAGTGTATCAGGTGTGTTGTTTAGTCTTAAGGGCTGTGACTGGCACACTGGCTTTGTGAGATATGTGTTGCACGTGTTTTGTTTTGGGGTAGCGGTTGCTTGGGTGTCTGCTTTGGAGGTCTCTGCTGCTTAGGCAGATCTTTATTTAGAGCCTCCGAGTATGTTTTTGTGTAATTATGTGTTTGGTTTGCTGTCGTGGTAGGTCTATGTGAGACTGGAATTGTAGTGAGTGTTGTTTCCTTCTCCTCCTGACTGGTTATGCCAGTACTGAGTTGAGAGAGCTTAGCCTCCAGTTTGGCTATATAGTTGCATCTCTCACATGTGTTGGAATTTGTTGGGAGGAGGAGAGGGTTGTCTGTGTACATGAGGCAGTTGTAACATTGCCTCAAGATTCCCAGATTCACCAGCTGGACTGGAGAGGAGATTGACAATTGACCTTTGGACATGCTAGAATAATATTGGGAATTCCTTTATAATTGAAAACAAGGGCCAGTGGGGAGTGAGGGTGTAGTGCTTTTAATTTTTAGTGCTGACTTATATAATTGCTTTAGTGAGCAAGTGCCAGGTAACTTAAGTGCAATGTGTTACAGGTAACTTAAATGCAAAAACAACAAACAGTAACTTTCTTTCAAGTGAAACAAGGAAATAAGTACAGTAAACAATGCAGATATCACTAGTGATCCACAGAAGTGCTGAGAAGCCGTGTATTAGGTGGAATTAGCTTTCCAGGGAAATAACAAGCAAACAAACAACAAGCATATAAACAAAGCTAGATTCAGCAGGTCTGGATCTAGTCTATGCTACAGCAAACAAGGTGTACCAATTTCAGTAAGATACAGTTCAAATATTCAGGCACTATAAACCTTTAACCAGAAATT
Organism: Protopterus annectens; assembly: GCF_019279795.1. Lineage (NCBI taxonomy): Eukaryota > Metazoa > Chordata > Ceratodontiformes > Protopteridae > Protopterus > Protopterus annectens. The sequence goes on along the minus strand of NC_056729.1, from coordinate 635,645,518 downwards.
CCCAGCTAAGAAGGGCAGAGTCCAGCCTCTCCTCTCACAAGAGTGCAGACCATGAACCTTCTTAATGTAAAATAACTGGCCTGAAGCCCAAGTGCTTAAACCAGAACTAATACACTTTAAGAATAACAGACACTGGACTCTCAATCAGCAGTTCCCAACTTAGAAGGATGAAAGCTACCTGTCCTGCCACCACAGTGCATGCCACAAACCTTCCTAATGTAAAACAACTGGTCTGAAGCCCAAGTGCTTAATCCAAAAGACTTAAAATGATAGCTACACTTTAATCAAGTTACTACCAAGCAGTAATAAATACAATTGAATACTTTAGAGAATGCCTGGATTAGTGCTCAAGTTACACAAACAAAGCTAGATCCAGCAGGCCGGAATCCAGTCTATGCCACAGCAAGCAAGGCGCACCAACTTCAGTAAGAAGCAGTTCAGATATGCATGCACTATAAGCCTTTAACCAGAAATTCCCAGCTCAGAAGGGCAGAGTCCAGCCTCTCCTCCCACAAGAGTGCAGACCACGAACCCTCTTAATGTAAAATAACTGGCCTGAAAGCCCAAGTGCTTAAACCAGAATTAATACACTTTTAGAATAACAGACACTGAGCCCTCAATCAGCAGTTCCCAACCTAGAAGGATGTAAGCTACCTGTTCTGCCACTACAGTGCAGACCACAAACCCTCTCAGTGCAAAACAACTGGTCCAAAGCCCAAGTGTTTAAACCAAAAGGCTTAGAATGAGTTACATTACATTATTACATGTATTCCTCTGTAGAGCTATCAGTTTTGCTTTTATATTTTAATTGGTGTGACTGATTTGTACAAAAATCATTAAAAGTAACTCTTTTGTGTTGCATACTACCTTATCTCAGAATGGATTTGAGTCTTGCAGGGAATACATTTTCAGCTAACACCTTCTTCCGAGTCAATAACCCTTGTCCTTTTTTCTGCTTCTTTTGTACACACTAATCTATAATACAGCTCCTTAACTGGTATGACTTTTGGCATAACAACTTATACATATTTTAAATGGGTTAGTATATTTGTTTAAATAACACTTGCAAGTGGTTAATATAGCGTATTCCTGGTATGTTTCAGACAATGAAGCCGTTATTCAGTGTAGACTTTTAATATACTTACACTTTGAGTTCTATGCTTAAAAATGACTTCAGACTGACTTTTGCTCAGTTTCCAGTATGCATTCCTATTAAATACTTTACTGCTGTGTACAGTTTTTCAGTCTTCTTAAGAGTGCAGAAATTCACCAGTTCCCCAAATAGTGAACTTTCACATTAACATGATAGAATCTTTTTTGTAAATATAGATACCAAAGTATAGGTCACATCAGAAAATGAGATAAAAAGTTTTGCGTTGGTCAGAAACAGGAATTCTGCATTTATGGTGCAGTTCAGTGCTGTAGAAAGTTTGTTTCCTTTCCATGGTCTGCTTCTACACAAAAAATTATACATTGTGTTAAAGAATGATATGGTAATAAACAGAGTAAAACTAGTATATATGTAAATAGATCTTGATGTGGGAAACCTGTAAAGTGAGTTTGTACAATCACTTGATAATAGGATATTAAAACAATTTAATCATGATGCAGAAGATAATACTGGGTGAGTACTGCTGGAGAAGGAAAATTGGACAAGTGCAATAGTTAAGTAACCTGTATAAGACAAATGGATGAATTAAGACTATAGATGCAGGGTTTAAGGGAGACTGGGTTACTTAAACTAGGAAGTCTTAAATGGAAGTAATAACTGGGTGGAGTTAAAAGTCAACTTACAGTAATTGCAAGCAACTGGGGGAATATGGAACAGCAGAAAGTGTTAAGGAAACTATATGCTCATTTACACAGGGGATATGAGCTTACATTATACTAAGTTTTCATTTGATTGTGAAGTGTAGGTGGAGGTAATAAAAGTCACTACTGGTCTGCGTCAGGTGAAAGATGGTGTAGATTTGTGGAAGAAATGGAGGGAGTCAGGATAGAGATTTGTGATTATGCTTTTCCTCTTACACAGATGTTGACCTTAGTGATGCTGTAGTTCTTTATATCCCAAAAGGGATCCCTCCCCATTGAAATGAAACTGTGAAGTTTTCAAAAGCTAATCAATCATTCTTTGAACTTCATGATGACTTTATCACTATGCATGCAATAGGTAGGCAGCACTTGTAAGAATGTCTCTTTGTGTGAAACGACATAAGGCCCACCTTTGTCATAGTCTTCTTCAACTGTTGTAATCCTTTTTCAAGTCAGCTTATTAGCCTCTTAAATCATATTGAAATCAAACCCCGCATTGTATTCTTCTGCTTCTGTGATTTTAGAAGTTCTCTTCCTGCCTGTCTGAACCACGGTGCTCAGAGTGCACCTTACCTCCCTGCCCTTTCCTATGCCTACTCCTATTTGCATTATGCTCCCTAGAATGATATGCTTTCATTTTTTGTGGTACTTTTGCTACGCTCCTATCTGAGAAGGTACTTAACCCCCCACCTAACTCTTCACTGATAATGTATCCACTGCAGGCTGAAACATGGTAGGGCAGCAGAATAATCTGAGTGGTACATTACAGATTTTGTCTCATTCACTAATCTCACCCTCTAAAGTTCACTATGGCTCACTTACTTTCCTTGCTAGTACTCTCTGTGGAAGAAGTGATAACCTTTCATGGTCTTTGTGGGATATGTGCTCTGAGATGAGCATTGTGTTCTCTCAGCTCCTTAGAAAGATGTCTGCATGCAGGGCATTGCTGCTTTCCCCAGAATGTTTTTCTGGAGATAGTTTCTCCACCTTCACTTCATTGTATCATTCCCATCATTCTATTCTTATTTTTAAGCTTTATTTTTAGCAAACTTCCTTTTGGGTTATAAAGCAGTAGCAGAGACATTAGTCTTCAAGGGCAACATAATGCTTTTTAGGTAGCTCTTTGAAGCCCATATATGTGTCTAAAAGTACAAAAATCCTGACAATTTATTGATATTTTATCAAATCTTTAATATACAGAATCAAGCCCAACAATGTTTGTAATGATACAAAGCACCGTTGAAGAAAAATAAGAGCAAAACTGATAACACCAAGAAGAGTAGTTCCAGAAAAAAGGTAAGTCCTTTATTAGTTGCCAAGTGGTAAAAATCAGACCAAATGGTAAAAAAAGTCAGTAGGTACAAAACAGCAAAATCAGAAAAACAGTTGCCTGCAGTGAGGCAACTGTTTAAATGAGGATGTTAATTAGTCACATGTTTGGTTAGAGCTGAGTTGCATTAAGAAACAGTTGAGACTGTTTTGAGCAAGTGAACAGCCAAATAATAAAATGAAACATTAAAAAGTGCATAGGTGAAATTGACATTGCATTGTTTATACATGACTGGTAAACCAAGTGAGTGTTATAATGAAATTAAAACTTTGCTTGTCCAAAAGGTTTGGATAGAAATACAAATACAAATACAAGTGGAAGTTTAAAAAAGCTGTGTGATCCAAGTGAGTTTGAAGTCAGCAGTCCTGTGTAATATGAGAATCAATGTAGTGCTGTTATGTTAGCCTTAAAAATAGATGTCATGATGCATATGAATTTGCACTACTTGGTGACTTGGAGCAAGTGTGTTCAATGGGCAAAGAAACAGTGTTGAGAAATAGTGAAAATAGGATGAGACATGCTATAATCTAGCCCTTCTGAGCTTCAGAACCGAGCCTATACTAAGTGTGCCATTTAACCCCGGGGGCCTGCCTGCATCTAGCTTGAGTTGCCAGACAAGCTCCCTGTATTCCAAGGTCGATTCCCAGTCCCCTCCTCTAATGTTAGGGTTCACTTGTTCAAGGATCATGAAAGACAACTTGTAATTGGGACATGTAAGTGAGTGTTTGAAAGCTTTCCTTTTTCTTTTCAATGTCGTAAGTGTGTTAGATAGCCTTTTCCTGAATTCCCTCTGTTTTGCCCACATAAAAGGCACCACAGGTGGTGCAGAGCCTGATATAAACAACCCCTTTTGTTCCACATGAAAAGTGACAGGGGGATCTGATACAGGTGTGTCTGGATGCAAGGTAGATATGGGATTTGTTTGCAATGAGAGAACATTGCTTGCAGGCACCACATTTGAAGGTGCCCTTGTTGTTGTGAGAGTTGTGGGTAGTTGCAATGGGTTTTCTCGAAGATGTCTTTGAGGTTTTGCCCCTCTTCCTCACAAAATTAGGTTTGTCTGGAATGATACTCCTGAAGTCATTGCCAGCCAGTACAAACCAGTATTTGGATACAATAGTTTCAATTTGTTCAGAGTTGTCGGAGAAAGTGTAAATGAAATTGCCGTCCATTTCTTTGCTCTGTTGTAACATGAGGTTGGGGATCAAGCAGTGGGGGGTATAAGGAGTCCCTTTTGGCAAAGATTTCATCTTTTAGTGAGTTGAGCAAGTTCTCAGGATAGCCTCTTTGGGTGAACATGTCATGTAGATTGTGAGTCTCTTCTAGAAAATCGGAGAGTTTACTGCACATTCTGGATGCTCTTATAAGTTGGCCCTTGACTATGCCCTTCTTTTGATGAAAAGGATGTTGACTCTCATAGTGTAATAGACAGTTTAAAAGAAAGTGGGTTTCCTGTAAACCTTGGAGTGTAGTTCCAAGGATTGGGCATCCTATAAATGGTGGCGTCAAGATAGTGCAGATGTTCATGACTGATGTTGTGTGTGAAAGTCAGAAACTCTGTGGTACTGTTGATGTATTCCAAAAAACTCGACAGTTGGAGTTCAGTACCTTTCCAAATGAGGCAGATGTCGTCAAGGTATCTGCAATAGAAGGTGACAAACTGTGCCCAAGTAGTGCCAAAATGTAGTCCTGTTCCCATCTGTGCAAAACCACATTGGCATAGTATTGCTACTCCTTTTTCCTGTTTGAAAAGTTCCCCATTAAAACAAATGTAGTTGTTGTTTAAGACTGTACTCATCATGTCAATAATTAGATTGATGAAGTTGTTACCCAAATTCGCTTTGGTGAAAAGTCACTAAACCAGTCTAGTCCTGTAGAGTGGGGAATACTGGAAAAAGGTCTTTGATGTCAATGGTGACCAGAAAGGAGGAGGGGGCAGTTGGACACAGGAAAAGTTTCAGAAATTCCCATGAATCTTTGCACACGTATGTGAGGGCATGGGTGTGTTGTTTTGTGATGTGGTCAATGAACTTGGCAATAGGCTCAGTCACACCCCCGCACCGAGACAATGGGTCTGAAGGTCAACGGACTGGTGCCCTTGTGGGTCTTTGGGATTCAAGATAACTGGTACAATTGGTTTGTTGACAAGTAGAAAATTGTAGAGTTTTTCATTAATGGATCCCTGTAGCAACCTGTCATACAAAGAGGATTTAATTTTGCAAGTGCGATGTTGTATTCATTTGGGGACGTGAGGCAGTATTGGGTGTCATCATGCAGTACATGGTGCATGCTAGCCTCATATGAGAACCACACCACCACCTTTATCAGGTTTCATGATTCTAATATGCTCTTCAAACAGCTTGTTAATGTATTCTAAGTCTTGTTCAGGTTGGTTGAGTGTGGTCTGGGGAAGTCCTGTTCAATTAATTCCTCGTATAGCTTAAGAAGTGGGTGGGTGGGGGGATTGAAGGTACTCTTCCTACACAGTCCTGTAGGTTGCCAAGTTTGTCCTTTGAAAAAATGTTTGAGGTTGAGTCCTCTGGTGAATAACTTGAGATCAACTAGTAACTGAGCCAAATTTGCTCTGTTAGTGGGGACGAAATGGAGTCCTTTGGTAAAGAGATTAAAGGCTGTGTCATTAACCACCATGTCTGTGTAATTAAAAATAGTAAAGTCATTCTTGGTATAAATAGTGCAATTGGCATACTTGGTTATAGTGGCATTGGAGCAAGGCAGGATAGAGTGGTCTGCAGGTTCAGTACAGGGGGAGGTGTCTGTAGGGGGATTTGCCACATCTTGGGTGTGGGTGCCTAGAGTTATTTGTTGGTCCACCTCCATCCAGTCCTCTGTGGTTTTGTCCCCCGCCCCGGACCTCCCGGGTGCATGGGAAAATCCTGCTCACGTTGTCTCTTGTCTTTGGGTGGTGTGTGTCTGGCTGAAAACATCCCCCGCCACTCATCCCCGCCATTACCAGGAATGCTAGTTGATCTAATGGTTTTGGAAAATTTATTGTGACAGGGGTAAGCTATATCATTCCTATATTCATCTAAGTCTCTATCGAGCTTTCTAATTTTCCGATTCATGACCTTATTACAAAAGAATCTACATCATCGAACACCTTGTCATATTCATGTTTGACCATGGAGAAATGATTGTCAGAAATAACCAATTGGTGCAAAGCATTCAACTCAGTGTTTAAAATATTGGCTTTACTCTCGTATTCTGAGATCATTAACTTCATTATTTCAATCCCTGCCTTATCAAATATGTCACACATCTGTCTATATTGTACAGTGCCATGCTTAACATAATTAGGAAATTTGAAAAACCGTAGTCCCTTTGGGATACATTGATACATTCATATAAATAGTCTATTTCCATTTGGTTGCTTCTCAGGCTATACAGTTTGTTTTTAAAATCATCAAAGTCACCTTCAATGGAGGTGGAGTTAATTGAACGAACAGTACCTTTCTGGAAAGTAAAGGGTTTGTTAGCCCAGTCAGCAAAATTGAAATCCTTTGGTTTGTCCTTCCCTCGTTTGGTTCTAGTGAGGTTGGAGGACCTGGTACTGGAGCGGCGTTGTTGAGCGTCCCGTATCAGCATTGGTTGTAATGTCCGGAAATGTTTTGCTATGTAGATCTAGTGTACGCTTTTGTTAGCAAGAGTACCAGCTGAAGGTGCAGAGTTGTTAGAAACATTGTCAATGCAGCAGCCCTTTCAGCTCAGCTAGCATGCTAAGAACCTCATTAAACAGTGAATTGTCAGCATCTTGAAGCAACAGCAGCGGTCATGGTACAAAGCACCGTTGAAGAAAAATAAGAGCAAAACTGATAACACCAAGAAGAGTAGTTCCAGAACCGCAAAGTGAAGACAATAGTTGTAAAAAGGTAAGTCCTTTATTAGTTGCCAAGTGGTAAAATCCAAAGACAGTTGGTACAAAGCAGCAAAATTAGACCAAATGGTAAAATCCAAAGTCAGTAGGTACAAAACAGCAAAATCAGACAAGCGCAAAACAGTTGCCTGCAGTGAGGCAACTGTTTAAATGAGGATGTTAATTAGTCACATGTTTGGTTAGAGCTGAGTTGCATTAAGAAACAGTTGAGACTGTTTTGAGCAAGTGAACAGCCAAATAATAAAATGAAACATTAAAAAGTGTATAGGTGAAATTGACATTGCATTGTTTATACATGACTGGTAAACCAAGTGAGTGTTATAATGAAATTAAAAACTTTGCTTGTCCAAAAGGTTTGGATAGAAATACAAATACAAATACAAGTGGAAGTTTAAAAAAAGCTGTGTGTGATCCAAGTGAGTTTGAAGTCAGCAGTCCTGTGTAATATGAGAATCAATGTAGTGCTGTTATGTTAGCCTTAAAAATAGATGTCATGATGCATATGAATTTGCACTACTTGGTGACTTGGAGCAAGTGTGTTCAATGGGCAAAGAAACAGTGTTGAGAAATAGTGAAAAATGGATGAGACATGCTATAATCTAGCCCTTCTGAGCTTCAGAACCGAGCCTATACTAAGTGTGCCATGCAACTCAGCTCTAACCAAACATGTGACTAATTAACATCCTCATTTAAACAGTTGCCTCACTGCAGGCAACTGTTTTTGACTTGAAAAAGAAAACAAGGCATTCTCAAAAAGCGGCTTGTCTGATTTTGCTGTTTTGTACCTACTGACTTTGGATTTTTACCATTTGGTCTGATTTTGCTGCTTTGTACCAACTGTCTTTTGCGGTTCTGGAACTACTCTTCTTAATGTTTGTAATGAGGTTAAAAAAGGAGGAAGAAAGGGAGGGCAATATCATTCTAGCATCAGAGACCCCAAAAGCAATACTGCTATAGCACAGTAATCCAGTATTCTGTTGAACAGTACTCTGCCAAGAAATTATCTATTTCTGTAAAAAGTAATTGCTAAGTCCAATGTTCAAGGAGCAGGCCAAACTTCACAATATAAGAATTAAATGAAAGTAAGGCACAGGGAAGTACAAAACTAACAGACAAAAAAAAAAAAAAAAAACAAGCCACTGTATAATCCAGAAAACTCAAATTAATGCAAAACACCACAGTGGAAGAGCAGAGATGAATTAATTGCTCATAGATTAACCCAGAATCATTACTGCAACATTAGCCATCAGGGACACTATACAGTACTTTCTGAAAGCAAGTTAAGTGTTTCTGCTCTTCCTACATGTCACAGTAACTAAATGGCTAACAGTCAACAGTTCCATCATGTTAAATAGAATTTTTTCAATAAAAATAAATACAATTTCATTTTGAAAAGCAGTAACTGAAAATATATTCTTCAGTATGTGAGAAAAAATGTGCTTGAACGTGCAAGCCGTATACATCGGATCATATAAAAGTATTTATCTGTGGTATTGTGATGATTACAATTTAGTCATGGAACAGAAGTCATCATTTCTGTAGCATACATAAGTTGGCTTTTAGAAACTGCCACACTTGTTACAAGAAAACACTGAGTAAACCCAGGAACAGTATTAAAATATATTAGAAGCACCTTCCTTCTTAAAAGCCCTGGTTAGAAATGGCAACCCTTTTAGGAAGCTCTAACCCTGTAGTGAGAAATTGCTGGAGATTCCATGGTTTACACTGATATAGACAGTCATAGGATGTTTGCAGTAACAGCCCTGAACATCATCCTCATCAACCCCCTTTTTCACATTTTCTACATAGGGTTGGGGTGTCATGTCAACTATTTCCATCACTCTCAATTTGATGCCACTCTCTACCTTCTTCTACAGTCATGCCTTACTGGCATAGGACTTCTCTTTCACAATCCATCCTCGTCTTTGCTGGATGCCTTTGTTTCCTCTTATCTTTTCCTGTCTGTCCCAAATCTTCTTCACCAGATTGTCTTCTGCTTTCATGTATGTGTCCAAACCACTGTAATCTGTTCTCTTTGACTTTCTTTGAAATTATAGCTACCTGTGCATCTGAGCTGATATCCCTTGTTCTGTCTGACAGTGTCCATCCTGCCAACCATCTCAGGGACTTCATCTCTATCACCTCTAGCTTCCTCAGCTATAATGCCATCATTGCTCAGGTCTCTTTACCATACAGTAATACTGATCACACCACTGTTTTGTTCACCTTACTTGTATGCTTCTTTGGCATTCATATGTCACACACTAACTCTGGCAATCTGTGCTAGTTGACTGCAGGCCTCTGATTCCAGTTTTGCCCTCCTGTTTTCCCCTCTATCTCAATTTTCAGCTTTTTTTGATTTCCACCATTAGCTGCCACTGCAACTGTTTTATTTGTGCTAAGTTTTATCCTGTGTGCTTTCAGTTTTGCACTTTATTCCCCTATCATTTGCTGATGTTCTTGTCCAGAGTCTGCCTGTAATACCACATCATCTGCATAAAGCAAGTTTGTCAATCTAGCCTCTGAAACCTGTTTGTTAATGTAGTCTATCACCAGTATGAACAGCAGTGGACTCACAGCTGAACCCCTATGCACATCCATGCTCACTGGGAACATTTATCATACTTGTGTTACTGGGTCTGTGTTTAAAGCCTGCACTAATTATAAGCTGGGAACACTTTCTGTACTTGTATTACTGGGTCTGTGTACAAAGCCTGCACTAATTATACCACTGAGAACACTTTTTGTACTTATGTTACTGGGTCTGTGTACAAAGCCTGCACTAATTGTACCACTGGGAACACTTTTTGTACTTATGCTACTGGGTCTGTGTACAAAGCATGCACTAATTGTACCACTGGGAACACTTTCCATACTTGTGTTACTGGGTCCATGTACAAAACATGCACTAATTATACCAATGTTTCTGAGACTTCAAACCATTGTAGGACTGCCCAAACTGGTTTTCTTGAGATGTTGTCATATGTTTTTCCAAGTCTAGGAATGTCCAGTTGGACTTTTTCCTCATCTCCAGATTCCTCTCAACTATCTGCCTCACTACAGACATTGGGTCAGTTGTGCTACATGTTGATCTGAGACACAGTTGCTCATATAACATCTTACATTTTACTGCTCAGTGTATTTGTTGATTATTCACCCTCTCCAGAACTTTCATGCAGTATGACTGGAGTTTCATACCTCTATACTGCCCACAGTTGTGAATGTCCCCTTTGTTCTTGGACACTGTCCATAGAATGCTTATTCTTCAGTCATCTGGGTTATGTCTTTTTCTTCATATTGTTAAGGATACCCTCTGAGCCATTTGTCCCCTAACTTACCCAACATATTGATTATATCTGTTGTGACTTCATCTGATGATACTTCTTTCCTCAGTGTCATTTTCCTTAGTGCTGTTCTTACTTCTAGGCAGGGGCTCCACTTCTTCTTTCATCATAGGGTGTGTCTGGGGCTGTACAGCTCATGTATGCTTTTAGTTTATTAGCTGCTGCTAGAAGTACTCTTTCCATCCTCCTTTGATGTCCTATGGACTGGTGAGCAGGTTGTTGCTTGTACCCTTTATGAAGGGTGGCTGATGACTATCTTCTTTATCTGTCCTTGCTTTGCAACCTGATAGAGTTTCTTTCCAATTCCTCCCCCCAGGAATACCACTGCATCATCCTCTCCAAGGCCAAATGGCTACTAGTCTACCTACAGAGTTGAGCTACTCCTTGGGTCATTTGATTTGAAACTACTTAAAACAGTTGCCTTTCTACCTCTTGCAGGCAAACTCCATAATATCACCCCCTACAACCTCTTCCAATTAAGTGCCTCACTTCAGGAAACCCCCAACTAAACTGCAATGTACCAATTATTCCTTCTCCTTTCTTGCACCCAAACTCTGGCAATCCCTCCCCCTTTGTCTTAAAGAAATCTTCTCTTTCCCAACCTTCAGAGCTTAACTCAAAAAATACCTTCAGTAAAAATGTGAATACAAGTGCTTTTCCACTGGACACATAACTAACTTCCTCCATTCCTTCATTGCATCTACTTTGATCCTCTGTTCTCAGCTGCTGCTTCTCTCTCATATTTATTACTAAAATTAATTCACATTTGATTTTCTACTCTGCTAATATTAGTTACATATCATATCAATTGCCTGTGGGATTATCTATATTCTGTGATTACACTGTGTTTGTGAATTTGTTCTGTTTTCTTTTTTTTGTGAATCTCTTCACCCAGGCTGTGCTTGCAAATGGTCTATAGTGATTAGTGCACTACCAAAGTAAACGAACTAAATCAAATAAATAATTAAAATAAATCCACTGAATCACTTTCTAGAAGTTGGCAAGTACCTCTGATGCCTTCTTCTTTGCTATTGTAACTGCTCTCTTACCCTGTCTGTTAGCCAACTAATATTCCTTCTTATCCCCTGCCAATATCTCCCAGTTTTCCTGCACTCTTTCTTTCTTTTGTTGACTTACTGGACGTTTGCACTGCAACACCAGTTTTCCTTAGGTACCTTATTTCCATAACTGCCTTGGCTGCATATCTGTTCTGTAGACCTCACACATGCTGTTTTGAGCTGCTGCCATTCTTTTTCAATTCCACCTATTTCCTATTATTTCTGAGGTGCTAGATCCTTGAGTATTTCATCAAACTCCCGTGCTTTCTATCCAGTCAACTTCTAGGTCTTCAGCCCAGTCTCTGTTGATCTTAACGTTTCTAACCACTGCTTGCAAGCTGATTGTAGCAACCAGTGGTTTATGCTGTGGGCTGATTGTTTCCCCCGCAGATGAATTAAATGCAGTATTTCACTGGAGATGACGTTGTAATCATTGATTCTACCCCAATGCCCTTTCCTTACTAGGAAGAAGTCTACCTAAGTTGCATATTGGCCACTTTTGTATGTGATCTTGTGACTATCTCTCTTGCCGAGCAATATTGGTCACCATCATTTGTCAGATGGAAGTCTAGAATGGTCTTTATAACTGTTGCCACCATGGACTTTATTTATTATTGTTGCTCCTGTGTAAACCAGACAGCCTTAATTTCATTTTATCACTGCCATAATATGTCCTTCATACTTCTCAGCCTCTTAGTGCAATAAATCTGGACAACACCTGGCACAATGGGGGGACAAAGGCCCAAAAAGAGGGACAGATTTAAAATATTGCTGTTATAAACTTAGAAGGTTGCCACAGTAACATGGTTTGTGTTAGCATACATTTTCTGAAGGATATGAAGTCTGAAACTCAAATTTATGTCATTATTTAGGGATTTCAGTCTTCAGATCATGCCAGTGATTTGCCAGAAAACCACAAATTTTATGAGGAATAGCCCAAAATATTAGGCAAAAATCTGGACATTCTGCAAAAATCTGTACAGTTGAGAGGTATGCCATCATTATCAGCACTTAATCATGTTGTCCTGCTTTATGCAGTAAGTTCTGCAACTGCTACCTGAATATTTTCCTTGCTGTGACAACTCTGTTGTGGGGCATAGGCTAAGATTATGAATGCTGCTGTTTCCTTACACTGGAGTCTGACTGCGATGAGAATATCAATAATCCTGATGGCATCCTTCACCACAAATCTCACACCATTTCTAGTCTGTCCTTCTACTGAGCAGTAGTATCTGTATTCCAAGCCAAGTGGCCTTGATGCATTACACTTCAATCTCATCTCCTCGATACAGAGGATGTCCAGCCTCCTACATTATGTCATCCACTTCTAAGCTAAGTTCCATCAATTAAGCTATATTAAAAGTAACAATTCTTAGTTTATATATTGCTTGGTTTTGCGTTCACTAATACACCTTGACTGGCAGGCACAGTAGTCAATGCAGCCAAATCTAAAGCCAATTTTTGGCCACCAAGTAGCTAGCACCTGACATGACATCCATTCTGGTTTATGTTCTCTAGGTGAACCACAGCTGATGGGCAAAGCAGTTGATATATACCACTCTTCCACCAAGAATCTGTGTTACTACACACAATCCCATTCTTAGATGAGTTTGAGTTGGAAACATCCATCTTTTTTTTGGGGGGGGGGGGTTGGTAGGAATCCCACAGGGAGAACATGCAAATTACACATAGGCATAGGTCAGAATCAAGCCTTATAACTAACGAATGAGCAGCAAAGACCTTAACCACTGAAAAAACAATCAGTAAAAACTAAATGAAAGTGGAAGTTCTAACTTGGCTTGAGTTTTCATTTAGTTTTTACTGACTGTTTTTTCCTGTGTGATCTTCTCACTCTTTGTTTTAGTTTGTTAGTTGGGATATTTTGCAGTCACCCTAATGGTAAAGGATATCAGCTGGGTATAACAGCCCTGTGTTTCTTCTGCTTAATCAAGTACTCTGCTTGTATTGTGCTGATGAGATTATAACAAGGTTATATGTATATGTATATGATAAGCCTGACTAGCTTGGTCTGCAAAGTTATGGAAAGGATCATCATGGATCTCTCCCACAAGGCGGTGTATATGTATATGTATAGCTAGTGGGGTTTGGTTTTGTTGGCTTGAAATTGTCCATTGAACTGCCTTAAAAAAAATAAGTCATGGATATGCATGAATTGCCATATAGCTGAAATGCTTAATGTTCATAAGGGTCATTTGCATACATCCCATGTGTCTGTGATGCAAGTGGTTTGAGAGGTTACTCAGTGGATGTTCTAGCTTGGCTCGAGGTCTCATTTAGTTTTTACTGATTGTTTTTTCTGTGTGATCTCCTCACTTTTTATTTTAGTTTTAGTTGGAATATTTTGCAGTCACCCTAATGGTAATGGACATCAGCTGGGTATAACAGCCCTGTGTTTCTAATGCTTAGTCACATACTCTGTGTGGATTAGGTCTTAACAAGACCAAAATATGCAGATCCACAGCTAGTGGGGTTTGGTTTAATTGGTCTGAAATTGTCCTTTGAAATGATTTAAAAATAAATAAATCATGGATGTTCAGAATTGCTATGTTGCTTAAACATCTGATGTTCATAAGGGTCATTTGCATATATCCCATGTGCCTCTGATGCAAGAGGTTTGAGAGGTCACTCAGTGGAAGTGGTAGCTTGGCTGGAGTTTTCATTTTGGTTTTACTGATTGGCTTTTCTGTGTGACCTTTTCACTCTGTTTTAGTGTTAGTTGGGATATTTCATCACTTTAATGGTAATGGACATCAGCTGGGTATAACAGTCCTGGGTTTCTTATGCTTAGTCACACACTCTGTTTGTGCTGTGTTGATGAGGTCATAATGCCAACATATGTATATACACAGCTAGCGGTGTTTGGCTTTATTGGCCTGAACTTGTCCTTTGTAATGACTTGAAAATAAATAAGTCATGAGCATTCAAAATTGCCATATAGCTGAAACACCTGATGTTCATTAGGGTAATTTACATACATCCCATGTGCCTCTGATGCAAGAGGTCACTCAGTGGAAGTTCTATCTTGGCTGGAGTTTGCACTTAGTTTTTACTGATTGATATCAGGAAGTTAAGGAATATCCTGAGCAAACAGTAATGAAAACTCAAGACTACACCTTACAGTTTCTTTGCTCAAGAATTCTGGGCAAAGCCAAAAATAATGGGGAAACAAAGGTCCAAAATCAGGGACAGTTTTTAAGTATTGCTCTCATTTACTTAAAAAAAAAAAACTTAACAGAATACCAGGTTTTGCAACAGAATGCATTTTTGAAGAATAAGTATTAAACTAATGTCTCGCTTTATTAATTGTGATCCTCAATAAGTTATCAGAAAATTAACAATTTTATGGGGGACAGGGCAAACATAAGGAGCATTCTGCAAATTTCTAGATAGATGAGAAGTATGCAAACTGTTAATTGTTTTACCTCTTTGCTTCTAGTTATATTTCTCGGTACACACTGTACTGTAATAGTTGTCTAATTGCCTGGATTGCAGCAACTTATTAATTGCTAAAATATGTTCTGGGAAGTAAAATCTCAAAGGAAATTTCTAAGTAGCCTATACAGAAAAAAGATGTTTCCTTTTTTTTTGTTAAATCTTATGAAAATAAGCAGAATTTTCATATATGTTATAAGTTTTCAGTAAGTACCTGTGTTACAGCTTGCTAAACATCTACTTGTGACTGTAAGACAAAGACACAGAAGCACACTGTGAGGGTATCTGTCACATGCACAGAACTCGCGTACTATAAACTGTTTATGACAGTCGTTATACAATGCATACCATATAACCTGTACATGTTAAGGGCTACTAAGCATTGTTCATAATCATTTTTATTATCAGCACTTTCTTATTAACAACAAACCACACTTAATGAAACAAACTACAAATAATTACAATCAATAAAATTGTTAAATTAAAAAAAGTACAGTGTGGACATTCCTATTAAGTGCTACAGCTGAGATTCACAGAAAGCTGGGCAGAAGAATGACTTGGCCCACACAGATCTGTTGAGCTGTGCTGCTGCCTTGGTTTGCAATTTATAAGAAAACTCCTTGTACATAGTCATGCATATTCCCACAAGAGGAACATCTCATTAACAAGGAATTTATCATAAAAATTATAAATTCAATTCAGCAATATTTAATTGCTCATTTGAGTGCACAACCAAATTGCACTATGAAATAGTACAGATCCCACCAGATCACATGTAGGCACTGACCTCCCACTCACTCTCAGTGACAGACAGAAACATACACACATTGACATAGTAATACAAAGACTCATACAGATGCAGACATGTATGAACACATCCATTATCTGCACACTCTGTAACTGCAATCTCACCATTCATAGGAAGCATTATATCACATCAGGCAATGACAATCCACCACAGGCAGATATACAGAGAGACATGCACACACTCACACATATGCTCACAGATCCACTCACACAGTGTCCTTGTACCTACTCAGACTCATACACATGCACAAAATGCTACATATTCCCATGCACACCTTCACTACTACTACTACTTACCTGGATCAACTGCCTCTGCAGGATAAAGCTGTTCCACTTCTCCTACTCAGATTTCCCCCTTTGAAATAGATAGGTGCATACTCCTACTTAGCAACTTACACCGTTGCATTTTGTACACCGCTTCACAAAGTATTGAACAGTACAGAGTGTAGAACTTCAGGACTATGAAAGTATCTTAAATGACTAGTGCACTGGGATACTCACTGGACTCATTAACAAAGGGCTCAACCACAAAGAATGCATTTAAACACGGTGTAGAGCTTCTTATGTGCCAGTAAAACCGAACTACACTTTAAGACAATGGCAGAACTATGAATCAGACAAGCATATCTAGTATGTAAAGCTGCAATATTTTATTTATGTTTGTTTCAGAGGTAGTACACTGATCTGAAATTACCAATTGCAGGTACAACTACAAGAAAACAATGTTGACCACCATGGCTGTGAAGGTAAAAACAATGAATGTATATTTATTCAATCAAAAGCAAAAAAAAAGAGCGAAGTATGCCCTTTCACAGCCAACTGCTGCTTCATCAGCCTTTCCTATAGAAATTCACAGTTAACCTTTAAAAGATAAAAATCAACCAATGATTAACAAATAAAAACATCACATGATAAACTCAGTCATAAAAGAAGGAATACACACCCTTGATACTAGCCTATCACACCAATGAAGCAGGTTCCTGCTCTTGAGCATAGGTTT
Organism: Protopterus annectens; assembly: GCF_019279795.1. NCBI lineage: Eukaryota > Metazoa > Chordata > Ceratodontiformes > Protopteridae > Protopterus > Protopterus annectens. Next base: position 635,628,822 of record NC_056729.1, on the reverse strand, counting down.
TAATGACACATAACCATTCAAACCAGGAAACTTGTCTGCATTTAAAGTAGCAATCCACCTCAGCTCAGCACATGCAACCATACTCTCACTAGCTAACAAAACAAGAAAAATAAGGATTGTACCCAAATAACCATGATTCATACGATAATGCTGTTGTTTACTACAATTAGTTCCTTCCTTTACACCATAACTACTCCGGAAGATAGACACCATTTTATTTATTTTCACATTTGTTGACCAGGTTAGTTTGACTGGGCTAAAAGCCCTTTATAAGCGGAGGCCCGAGTAGAAAAGCGTCAGCGTTACTCAAATATTACAGTATACAATTTAGTATAAAAGTGTAACACAGTAAAGTTAGATTATATGCATGGACAGATACAAGTTCAGACAGAGACTATTTTCATTTAGTACATATCATATAGGTGAATACATCAAAAATAGTTTATACAAAAATAGTCAGCAATGATGTTTTCCAGTGTAAAACAAAACTATATAAAAAGAAGTACACAACAATATTCAACAGTGAAATGAAAGACTCCCAGGCAATATAGAAAGTGGGAGTACAGAAATAGTTTAGTGTATTAAGGAGATGAGGGAGTTGGAAGATAGATTAGTAGGGGGTTAGGTGAGATCATGGCAGAGGCAAGACCATGAGTTTAGCAAGTGGGACTTTAACTGTTTTTTAAAGAAATTAGTGTTGCTAATGGAATGTATGCATGGGGGAAATTTGTTCCAAGTGTGCAGTAAGGATTGCTATACAGGACTTTGCCAATGTTCTTCTTTGGCATGTACACCTCAAGAAGGTTCTTTTGTGAGCTTTGAAGAACTTGATTTGGAGTATAGTAAGATATCAGTGAGGAGAGAGCTGGGTAAGAGAAGGGGTAGTTAAGAATGGAAGGAGTTAGGTATAACTGAGATAGAAGGAGTTGATGATGTAACTAGCCATTGGAGGCTTTTCAGAGATAGGCAGTGGTGAGACCGATAGGGCATCTTAGCAGCAAATCCAGTAACTTTGCTGTATGTGAACTCCAGATTAAAGTTGAACTGAAGGTTGGTGAAGTTAAGGGCAGCATAGAATAGAGTGGGGAGCAGGAAAGCCTGAGCAAGGGTGGGTTTGGATTTTTCTGATAGGAAGTTTTTGTGTCTATATAGTAGTCCTAATTTCTGGTGGGATTTTTTAATGCTTTGTTGAATATGGAGATCGAACTTGAGTTGGTCATCTATTGTCACACCAAGGAGTTTGGTGTGAGTTTCGACAGTAATTGTAGTGTTGTTTAGGGATATGACAGTAACATTGAATTTTAAAGCTTCAACTGTTTTTGGTAGAAAGAAGAGGAGTTTGGTTTTCTTGGGGTTAAGCAGATGCTGGTTTGATGTTAGCCATTTTTCAATAGAGTGTAGAGACTGTTGAGTGATGGTGTGTAATTTGTCAAAATTGTCTGAGGAGGAGATAATGGTTGAGTCATCAGCATATTGTATGCAAGTAGAGAGAGGGCATGAGGTGAAGAGGGAGTTAGTAAAGATGTTGAAGAGAAGGGGACCAAGAATGGAGCCTTGGGGAAACCTGCTTTTTAAAGTTAGCAAGGGAGAAAGGGTTGATAGCCATTTGATGGACTGAAATATATTTGAAAGGTATGTACTAAACCAGTTCATAGTAGAGCCTGAGACGTTTAAGTTAGTGAGTCTAAAAGCAGTAGAGGATGGGAGATGGTATCAAAGGCCTAGGAGAGGTCGAGGAATAAACAGGAGACTAATTTATTTTTATCCTGAGCTTTGGTGATAGCATGTGTGAAAGATATTAGTGCAATAGATGTGCTGTGCTGAGGGTGAAATCCACGCTGGATAAGGATTAGGAGATTTTCATGTAAGAGATAATTGAAGAGCTGTTTGTGAACATACTTTTCAAGTATTTTAGATAGAGGAGACAGTATGGCATAAGGTCTGAAATTTGAGGGGGTCAGTGGAATTGCCACCTTTGTGAAGTGGTAAAACAGAATTTTTTCCAAATATCAGGGACTGTATTTTCTCAGATGGATCTATTTATAGTTATGGAGATAGGGTAAGCAATTGAATTAATAGCATGTTTAACAAATATGGGGGTAGATTGTCTGCTGATGGTGAACATGGTTTTAGTTTACTAAGGAGTGACCTAATGTAATTAGCAGGAACAGGTGTAAGTGAGAAGGAAGTACGAAGGGAAGTAGTGGGGGTTCAGGGGGAGATATTATTGTCTTGTTTGGTTAGTCTTTGTATGGTTTCCATATACATCGATGTGGCACTCAATAACAGCCCAATGTGTGACTGCACACCTCAGAAGTTTGTCTATAATCAAATTAATGAACAAATACATCAGTAATGACCTAGAAATTTATTTCAGCTCACTACAGTGAAAACCATACTGTGCAATCCACTGAACCACCTCATGCCTTCCAACCTCTTAGTTCAGACATATGATCCCCAAATCTGTAACAGATTTTAAATACTGCTGTTATATACTTAAAAGGTTGCTCATATAACAGGTTTTACATTAGCAAGCATTCTCTGAAGGATATGAACTCTGAAACTTACTTTTGTCATTATTTAGTCACTGCAGTCCACAACACTTTACAAAAAAATGAAATGGAACACACATCATCATCTTCTTTCGGATGTTCCCATTAGGGGTTGCCACAGCGGATCATCTTTTTTACATTTCTTCCTGTCCCCTGCATCTTGCTATGTCACACCAACCACCTGCATGTCCTCTCTCACCACATCTATAAAACTTATCTTAGGCCTTCCTCTTTTCCTGTTACCTGGTAGCTTCATCCTTAGCATCTTTTTCCCAATATACTCAGCATCCCTCCTCAGCACATGTCCAAACCAACATAATCTTGCCTCTCTGGCTTTGTCTCCAAACCTTCCAACCTGGGCTGACCATCTAACATACTTATTCCAAATCCTGTCCACCCTCATCACACCCAGTGCAAATCTTAACATCTTTAACTCTGCCACATCCAACTATAACTCCTGCCTTTTTGTCAATGCCACTGTCTCCAACCCATATAACATAGCTGGTCTCACTACCCTCTTGTAGACCTTCCCTTTCACTCTTATTGGTACTCGTCTGTCACAAATCACACCTGACACTCCCCTCCACCCAGTCCATCCTGCCTGTACTCTCTTCTTCACCTCTCTTCCACACTCACCATTACTCTGAACTATTGATCCCAAGTATTTAAACTCATCCACCTTTGCCACCTCTACTCCTTGCATCTTCACCATTCCTCTAGCCTCCCTCTCATTCACACACATATATATGAAGCAAAAATCAGGAATGGTTGAGAACCATGCTGTCTGTGCATGCACGCATATACACACACTCAAACACACACACACACACACACACACACACACACACACACACACACACACACACACACACACACACACACACACACACACACACACACACACACACACACACACACACACACACACACACACACAAACATTCACTTTCATGGTCATCAGTTACAGACACGTGCATGACAGCTACAGAATAAATAGATAATAAACAATGACCCAGAAATGTATCTAATCTTGCTGTTGTCAAAACCATACAGTGCACCCCACTTCAACTCCTCTATGCCCAATCAACTTCTTAGCTCAAGAATCAAAGACAAAGACTTCAGAATCACAGATTTTAAATAGTTTTGTTATATAGTTAGAAAGAGGCTAGAACAACACGGTTTGAATTAACAAACATTTTCTTTTATCTGTTTGATAACCACATAAACCCACAGGGGCAACCTGGGAGCACTCCTTGGTTATGTGACTTGTTCAAATTCACACAGTAGGCAAATGGAGGTAGAAGGACTCAAAGTGTATTTAACTGACTACAGAAAATATCTCATTAACAGCTCAGAGCCTTAAGTGCTAGACAGCTAACTCATTTAAAAAGTTAATAGAACAACATGTTTAGAATGGACATGTATTTTAAGAACAATAAGAGCTATGAAACTCCAATGACTGGCACTTCTGACTGAAATCCTTAGATATTTATCAGAAAATTAAGCATTATATGACAGAGAGTACAGGGCAAAAACTAAGAGACAAAATCATTGACAGTGAGTCTGATGTTCTGTCTGCAAGTAATACGTATGAAACTCTAATACCATTATTGATGAGTACTAATCCTCAGCATCAAACATTTTATGATTCAACGTGTGACTGCAAATTTTGCAATAACAAGTATGAAACTCTAACAGCATTACTGACTGCTAATCCTCAGTGATTAACCAGAGAATCAGACGGAGAACACAGCAGCACAGAAATACAAAAGGATGTTCATGTTCAGCTGCTACGAAATTCAAAGGTATTGGGGGGGGTGGTCATCATGCCACCTGCTTAGCAAACTTCATTTAGCAGTGCTGGCCAGAAATGAAACTGATAAAACCTATAATAAAATAACTATGAGATACAGGACTGCTCTGACTGCTACTAAATGGATAACAAATGAAAAATAAAAAAGTCATATTAGCCTTGTACGTAAGCTAAAACCTTTCTCTTTCCCTACCGACTATTAGGCTACACATCAGGTAGTAAAGGTGTGTGAAGTTCAAATTGTATGTTGTATATCTAGTCCATAACATAAACAATAACTTATTTTTTAACATTTTATAAGCAGAACATTGAGAGCAAAGTCTGTGCATTAGTCATATCATCAGGTCATTGTCCTCTAAGATGGAAGCATTGTCTGTGTTGAAAAACTTTTAACTTGCTTGTTTTGACAACATAGTGATGTAAGACTGACACAGTCATCTGTCTGAGCCACTGCCAAGTCTGTCATGGGGGGAGGAGACAGGTAAATCAGACCGATGGGAATAGAAATGTGAGGTAGTTACAAATTGGGGAAGTATGGCAACACTATTTAGAAGAAAACTGAGTATAAAATGTAAAACAAATGTTGAAGTATTGGCTTTAAATAGTGTTAAAAATGGGAAATGACCTGCCCTTCTAGCTCAAATGGAAGAAACCAATAGTCAAAAGCCAGGTGTAAGTTTAGTTGCTGGAGTGGTGAAAGGTCAAGTCTTAAAAATACTGCTGCTGCTAATTTAAGGGGATGTGTAAGTCAGGGGGTGGAGGAATGGGAATTGGTAAGAATACTTTTTTATAAACTATACTGATGGAGCTACCAGCTAATGTTTATGGGGCCCCTTCAGCTAGAGATCCTTATGGTGGTCTGGGACTGCACATTCACACACACACACACACACACACACACACACACACACACACACACACACACACACACACACACACACACACACACACACACACACACACACACACACACACATGCACACACACTCTTCTGTTACCTCCCTTTGCTTCCTACAGTGACACAAAAAATAAATTGTGTCTTGTACCTGCATGTCTCCACATGCTGATGCTGCTAATCCACTGTTGACAACAAAAAATCCATACACACTAGATCTGCTCATCTGCTGTTGAAAAAATCCACTTAATAACAAGACAATTCACTTTAAATTCCGTTGCGATCAAATATTACACCACAAAGCAACAGTATTTGTAAGGTGTAGCCACTGAATGCGGCAGTATTTCATTAACTAAAAGGTCTAGATGCCAAGAGAGAACAAAGCAGGAATTTCTATTTTAATGCTGTTCATAGGTTCATAGGTTCATAGGAAGGTACTAAGCTATCGGTCCAAGGGCCTACGTAAGCCTAGCCAACAAGGTTCCCTGGCTTACGCCACCCAAGAAAGTTATTTTCCTGTGCCACTGTCAAGCAGAGACACAGAAGTGATCCCGGGGTGTATTTCCTATTTCCCATCCACTCATCAAGATTTTTCTTGAAGAGTGCTAATGAAGAACTTTGCTTGACATAGATGGGTAGCCTGTTCCAGATTATGGGAAGTCTCTGGGATAGGAATCTATCCCTCCAGCATGTCCTGTTTATTGTGGTGACAAGGTTTAGGTCCCTAGAGTGTGTAGCTCAGAGGGATTGGGATTTCTTTAGGTGTAGCATGTCTAACAGCTCTGGATTTGACACAGCTTTATATGTTAGGCAGAGATCACCTCGGAGTAGGCGATATGCTACTGAGTAAAGCTGGAGTTTTTTGAGACGGTCAGTGTAGGGCATTTGTTTGAGTCCAGTAATCCTCTTTGTGAGGTACTTATGTGGCCTTTCCAGCTGCTGCAGATGTCTTGTGAGGTACATTCCAAAAGGGGCATTGTACTCTATAATGGGTCTAATGAGTGTCGAGTAGAGGGGAACAATGACCTCTTTTTTCTGGATGAGAACCCTTTTATGATGAGGTGTGCCATGTAGAAGGACTTCCTGACTACTGTGACGATGTGACTATCAAAGCAGAGACTACTGTCCACCTGGGTCCCAAGGTCTCTTATCACGCATTCGGTGTTAAGTAGATTGCTGCCTATGTGTTAGTTCATGGGTACAGAGTTTTTACCAAAAGGGATGACACTGCACTTTTTGGCTTTGAGCTTGAGGCCATGGCTCTGACACCAGGCATCTGTCTCAGAGAGGCCCTTCTGTGGCCAGGGAACAAAGCAAAAAAATATTTTTTTAAAGATTACTGTTGTGTTTCTTGGGCCCCCAGCCCCCACTGGCCCTAGGAAGCTCTCTAGGTTGCCTAGTGCTGCATACCGCCCTGATTCCAAAAGTTTTTTTCTGAAAGAATTGAGAAGGAGTAGTTAGTACAATAAAGTCTGTTTTTGGTGTTTAGTGGGTGTTCATTGTTTGAGAGAACCTTCTGAGGGAGTAGGTAGCAGTTTTGCATTCATAGTTGAATAAATTCATAGTAGAAAAATAAGCTAACTGCAGTTAAGGGCCATTTTGAGCCTATTCATTAACTCAAGGTCAGAATCATCCCTGCAGCTTGTGTCTATGAAGTGAAGAACTTACCCATTATGCCACCTCCCCCCAAAGTAATAGCCAGTCAGTCTGGACACTACATGTTTGGCCAATAATCAGTCACTGATTAAGGGTGAGAATCAAATCCTGTACCATGTGTCAGTGAGGTAAACACCTTAACTATTATCGCAACCCTGACCCCTATTATGACAACTCCAAACCCTCCATTATAACAGTTGTGCAGTGAGTGAGTTTCAGAGTTAGGCTGAAGACGTTTGAAGAAAATAGATGCTAAGAGAAGTTCTGGACCAGTTTTGTAGGAAGCCGATTGACATGGGAGTGTGTAATGCAGTGATGTGCACAGGAGGTGGATTACAATAACAATTATATATTTTGTTTGAGGTTGCATAGTAGATACATTTTATTGGAGGAATTAACTATAATGGGTAGATTGCATCCACGCTGATCTAGAAAAACTCCTTTGCCTACAGCTGCTTCAGCTGGAGTAGACAGTTATGAGGAGATTTTTCTGGACCATAAGAGAAGAGGAGAGAGTTAACCTTGCTTGTGATGATAGGAGGCACTGCCAGCCATTCTAGGATAAGTAGGGCAGTGGATGTATGACTTGCACCAACACAGCTAGCTGGAATTTTGTAAATAATTATATGTCATTTGTATTCCTGCATATTATCCCTCCCATATTAAACTGATTTGTAGAGATGCTTGTGCTGAAAATGTATTTGTGAAGTTTGCTTGTGTTAAAATGCATCAGCAGTGCACCCTGCTAGAATGAAAAGAAATGTCCATGTATTATTGTAAATGAAGTAAATGTATGTGTTTTAATAGAGTATACTGGGACAGGAAAGGTTAACCAGTTAGCTTACTTTAAGAAAAATAAAGGAAATGTAAATGAGCTGTTAAACCATTAAAATGGCACCTCACAGTGCTGAATAGGACTGGAGACTGTGGGTCTGGAAGAAGCCTTTGTTCATTGGCTCAGTAAAAAAAAGAAAGCCCCAGGCACTACCATAAACATTTCAGATGTGTATTGTAGTTGTCAATGCTAAATTCTTGTCTCAGGTTCAAAGGGGGTTACTGTGAGAACCTAGAATCAGGTGACCAGATGAGATTATTCTGCAAGCTATCTTTGATATTTTATTTTACAGGGAGTAATCTCTGAGGATGTAATATTCTGTTTTGGGGAACCTGACTAGAAAGACTGTTCACATATTTCATTGTGCCTAACTCTATCAAGTAAGTTATTAGGGAATAGTAATTCTCCTCCATTCAGTCAGGAATACAGTGAAGCTTAGTTTAGATATTTTTCTTTATTTGTCTGAGTCTGTCCATTAATGTTCTTTTTAATATTTCCTGTGATTTGAACTCTGGTTTACTGTGAATACATATTCAGTATTTTCATGCTATTGTATTATTTATTATTAAATATATTTAAAACTTTTATTGTGGCTGGTCCTTGTAGAAAGTATTTACCTTTGAGAGTGCTTAAATTTATTTGGTGACACTGTGTGGGCCACTCCAGAAGGTTTAGCCATCTTGGTCAACTTCCACCATTTGTATTAGTATTAACATTACACAGTATAATTGGGCACCCTTTGTTAAAGGTCTTAGAGTAGCAGATTGTGGAGTGTCTGGTGGTGATGATAACTACCTTATACTCTGGGTGGAAGGCAACATAGCTGGTAAATCTGTGCCAGCTTTTCATGTGTGTGTGTGTGTGTGTGTGTGTGTGTGTGTGTGTGTGTGTGTGTGTGTGTAAAATCAAATCTCTTAGTGGGCGTGTCTCATCTACTTGGGGTATGGACACAAAGCACTGGGTTTACAGATAAGATGCTGGATGACTTGGCTTGGACAGTCGGCTGAGTACCTAACCCTACAGCTGTACCAGTGGGAAGTATTATTGGGGACCTGGAGGGAGACAAATAAAGAGAAATACAGACCCCATGCTGAGTGTGTTCCCTGTGTTCTCTTAAGGGAAACTGTACTGGCTGCAGAGAGGTCTGCATCTGGAAATACTGAGTGCATGCATTTGTATTCCAGGTGCATGTCCCTCTCTAGTGGTAGTGGTGAGAATTCAGGCTCTTTGATTACTGGCCCAGTGTTGGGACATCATATACTGGTTGGCAGTGGCGGGACCATCACCTGTCACATATTGTTTGACAGTGGTGTGACCATCACTCTTCACATATTGGTGAGAAGTGGTGTGGATATTAATTGAACTCCTGCAGCCTGTAGCCAGTTGTCACTAAAAAGATGTACTTTCAAGCAGCCACAAAGTAGACATTCAGAGTTTCATATCACAATAGATTTATTTACTTTTTGTTAGCTTAGTTAGTCAGGGAGAGCAAGCAAAGATGTCAGCAGAAGATTATGGCAAGCTGACAAGGAACCAGTTGGCTGAGATGTGCCAAGCCAAAGGACTGGTGCATGCAAACCTGACTAAAGGGGAAATGATTGCAGCCTTAATCACAGTTGCAGCACAGACCAGCAACCAGGAAGACAGCCAGCCTGGCATTGGGGATGTACAGCTCTCAGAAACAGGGCAGTTCAACTTTTCCTCAGTGGAGTTAAAAATCCATCTTAAGTTAAAGAGAGTTGAACTAGAGGGAAATGTTTGGAACTAGAATCATCAGAGAGAGTGCAGCATTCAGCAGCTGAAGAAAAGGAGAAACTTTGCCAACATGAGAGGGAGATGCTGACTCTTCACTAGGATCATGAAGGTAATAGGGAAAGGAATAACCAAACCACTGAAGCAATAAAAGTCAGTAATTTTCTGCTATAATTTACAGAGGGCAATAATTTTGATAGTTTTATTCATATATTTCAAAGGATATGTAAACAGTATAATATTAACCAAGGGCTATGGGTACAGTTCCTGACCTCCTTACTCCATCATAAAGCTGTAACTGCTGTTTCCAAATTGCCTGATGCTGATTGCTTAAACTATGATACTGTTAAAAAATGTTTATTGGAATAATTTAAGTTAACTCCTAAAGCTTACAGAAAAAAGTTTTGTGAGCATAGATGCAAGGCAGATGAAAGTATGTGAATATATTGCTGAACTAAGCACTTATTTTCATAGGTTGTTGAGAGGATGTCAGGTCACCACTTTTCAAGGGATGACAGACCTTTTGGTGAGGAAACAAGCTCTTAGCACTTCGCCTGAAGCCAATGAGAATCTGGTTGGCAGACAGAAAGCTCAGCTCTGCAGATGATCTAGGGGGGAAAAGGAATCTCTGCTTTGCCAGCAGGGCATAAATCACTGCTTAGGAAAAGAATACCCACTGCTGCACATGGATATAAGGGAACCCATGGTGGGCAGCCTAAACCACCCCAACAGAGTCCACTAGTAACAGGGGAAGCCACTAGTTCAGATACATGGCTAGGATCAAGGGTTAAATATTTTAAATTTAACCAGAGGGGCCATGTAAGATTTAAATGTCGACTGAAGCATGTGTGAGGATGTTATAATCGTGGCCGAGTGCTTAAGGCGATGGACTTGAAATCCATTGGGGTTTCCCAGTACAGGTTCGAATCCTGTCGATTACATTGGTGTTATTTGGGGGTTGGCAGGGTGGCCTAATGGTTAAGGTGTTTGCCTTACAAACACAAGGTGCAGGGTTTGAGTCTCACAAGGGATAATTGGCTAGGCTTAAAATGGCTCGCAACGGCAGCTAGCCTAATACTAATCTATGAACCTATGAGGCAAGGTGGAGAACAAAAGGTGAGACAACCAGCAAGTGATGATAACAAAATGCCAGTGGTAAGTTGTCTGGAGACAACAACAGGGCACCAAACTACCACCAGAGTTTGTATTCTGTCTTGGTGGATGGAAAGCAGCCCACTGCTAAGAGAGACACAGCCTCTGATATAACCATTGTGAAGCTTGCAGTGCTTAAAGGGCCTTACAGTAGCTGATTGTGGAGTATATGTTGGCAGTGATAACTACCTCATACTCTGGGCAGAAGCGGACACAGCAGGTAAATTTTTGCTAGCCTTACCCAGGTGTGTGTGTTGTGTGTGTGAAAAATCAAATCTCTTAGTGGGTGTGTGTTAGCTACTTGGGGCAGGGACATGAAGCACTGGGTTCACAGAGAGGGTGCCAGAGGACTTGGCTTGGACATTAGGTTGGGGACCTAACCCTATAGCCGTACCAGTGGGGAGTCTTATTGGGGACCTGGAGGGAGACTGATAAAGAGAAATACAGACCCCAGGCTGGGTGTGCTCCTATGTGTTCTTATGGGAAATTGTGCTGGATGCAGAGAGGTCTGCATCTGGAAATACTGAGTGTATCCATTTGTATTCCAAGTGAACGTCTCTCTCCAGTGTCAGTGGTGAGGATTCAGGCTCCTTGATTACTGGCCCAGCATAGGGATACCATATACTGGTTGGCAGTGGGGGGACCATCACCTGTCACATATTGGTTGGCGGTGGTGGAACCATCAGTCATCACATTGCTACTTTTCAGTGTTGGTTTGGAAGTTAAGGGATTGGCATTGCCATATGCCTAGGTGCTTGAAGGATTTTGCTTCTGTTGTAATGCCTCATGTGTTTACAGATATACTGATATTGTGCTGTGCCAAACAACATAGTCTTAGTTTTGTTAGGTTTACAAGTAGGTTGTGACTAATTAGCCATTTGTGAGGGGAGTGGACATTAATTTTGAGATGAGATTGAATTGCAGACTGAGAGGTTTATTTTGAAAATGAACATATCATTTGCATAACTAATCAGAGTTAAATGAGGCAGGTCATATGGTAGTCTGTTAATAAAGACAGAGAAAATTAGGATGCACCATTGAGCAGAAGGGCTGCTTTAGATATGGGTTTAGATAGTGCTTTAGATATGGGTTATTCTAGTTTTACTTTACAGAGTTTGTTGAAATCTGTATATAGAGTTCAGAGTTCTGTGCTGATGCCCAGGTCATGTAGCTTGCAAAGAATGAGGTTGTGGTCAGTGAGATGACAGGTTTTATTAAGGCCAGTGAAGAGGTCCCTGGTTGAATTGCTTTTCTTCTACCTTTAGTAAGATTTCATCTGTGATTGTCCATAGAGTTGTCATGGAGCTATGGCTGCCAGATTAGAAACCTTGTTGTTTAGTGTGAGAAGGTGTTATTGTCTGGATGTAGTCTGTGAACTGGAGGTATATGATTTTTTTTCTAGAATTTTACTTAGTGTAGGGAGAATGTAAAGATGGTGGAAGCATGAGGTAGATTCTAGTTTTGAAATTTTAGGGAGAGGCTTAATTATAGTTGTTTTCTAGAGGTTAGGCGTGTTGATGTAAGTTAGGCATAGGTTGCAGATATGAAGCAGATGAGTGATGAGGAAGCATTTCTAATAGTCAAAGAACCATGGTTAGTGGATGTCAGCTTTTGGTATATGTTCAAAGTCTTTAGGTAATACTTTCTTAAGGTAGAAGGGAAGAAGAAGAAAAGAAGACTGCAAGGTTTTATCAAGGAGGCGATACAATTCTCTTAGGAAGCTGAAGCCAAGTTTACCTTTAGAAAAGTGGAGGTTTAGGAAGTTAGTGCTATCTATTTCTGTATCAATTAGCTGCTTGATTTCATATCAGAAAAAAAATGTTGGCTTGATTTTATGCCTGCATATAACTTGTTTTACTAAGTTACAGGAAGTTGTAAAGCTTATTTGAGTTTGGGAAAAGGGGATTATTTTCCATGAGTGCCAGGCTTCATATCTTAATTTGAGAAGTTGTGTGATTTCCTTGGTTAACCAGTCACTTCTGTGTTTGAAAAGTTTTTCAGGAAGAGAGAAGAATTTGTGTTGAATGTCAGTGAGTGTTTGAGTGCGATATATGACAGCTATGTTAGTGGTCATGTATATTAAGGATGGGAGACCAGAGGAATGAGTTTAGGTAACTCTTTAGGTTAATAACATTTTTTTTTTTGAGTTTGAATATAATTAATTTAGGGAATAGTCTGAGGGACTTCCTGTATGGCACTATGGTGAATGCAGAAAGGTCCTTGAAGCTTTGCACAATTATAAGAAGAAACTGATAAAAACCTCATGAAAGCTGAGAAAAAAAAACTGTAAGGAGTGGATAATAAGGAGGATGAATGTATCATAAGGGTATGAAAGGATAAAAGTCAGAAAGAAATTATAAAGAAGAGGAAAATGGAGATACCAGCAGTGGAGAAAATGTAGCATGAACAGCTAGATGCATGGGTCAGCTGAATCAGAAAGAGTGAGACCAATAACAGCAAGGTTTCCGATCTTTCAAATGAGAGAGAGAATGCTAAGAGAACTATGAAAACCAGAGAGAAAGATGAAAATTGGTGGAAACAAGCCCAGGGATTCATTAAAATACATATACACATCTGCAATAAAAAATGAAACCAGCAAGGGGATAAACGTTCCTGTGAACAAGACAATATAAAATGAAGAAATAAAACGCCAGGGCATGCACAGGAACGCAAATGGCAGATGTTCTCCAATATAAACGGTTAAAAGGCACAGATCCAGATATGTAAGCCAAAAAGTGCAGACTCAACGTATCCAAGAGTTCGTAAAAAATTAATTTATTGCACATAAAGTAAGCGCTTTCACCCGTAGGCTTCTTCAGACTATTACACTCCATATAAAAACAGTTACTTTATATAATAGAAAATCACTGCTGATAGGTCAAAAACCTTCTTACATAAATTCAAACTCCCAAAGCGTTTAAAGCTAAACATTCCCAATAAATCACTAATGTAAAAACATTTCAAAAAGGAGACTTAGCAACCATATATCTCTTAAAATCCTGAAAATGCATATATTTAAATACATTTATTTATATTTAAATAAAAATATATAATATAAAGCAAAAATGACAATAATGAAATGAAATAAAAATATATAAAATAATATAATATAATGAAATGATAATAAATGCTTATGAATATTTGGGCTTAAGCAACTTTTTCTTACGTAGAATGGGCTGTAATTGAACTTTGTCATTGAGACCAGGGGACCTATCTGCTCTACAATGAATGATCCATCTCAATTCGCATTCTTGTGTATAATTATCAATGTCCCCCCCTCTGACATTGGGAATTGTCCTTTGCATAACACAAAACTTGAAAGAATGGGAAGCTCCCATATACATAACATGTTTAGCCAGTGCATTGTGTTCCGAGCCTAGACGTATATGGTACACATGCTCTCTAATGTGTTCCCTTAGTTGTCTACAAGTCTTTCCAATATAGAATGCTGTGCAGGAAATACATCTGGCAAGATAGACAACATTGGAACTCAAGCAGTTGGTCTTGGTGTGAAACAAGTACTCATGTCCAGTGACAGGATGTATAAAACTCTTATCAGTGTCAATATATTGGCACTGATTACAGTTATGACAAGGAGAGGTGTTATGATCACGAACATCAGGCAGGCACTGATGGACCATTGGATTGTGACACAACATACGTTTCAGGTTTCACTTATTCTTATAAACAAACTTGGGTACAGGTCCTACAATGTCATTAACATCATTGTCAAGTAGGAGGGTGTCCCAGTGTTTTCCTATAATCTCTCTAACCTGCTTCACATCCTTTGTAAAATATAACGGTAACCTTATTTCACTTGCTTTTATGGTTTGAGTATCATGTTCGATCTTATCCCATTCAGAAAAAATAGGACATGCCCTTGAATTTCTAAGTTCATTCACTTCAACCACAGTCCTATCAATGTCAATTTCATTGTAACACCTCTCAGTTAACCTGTACTTAAGCTCAGATAACTCCTGCGAATAACCTTCATATGTTGGATTGAGTCTTGATGCTCTCATCATCTGGCCTTTTACAACATTGTCAAAAACATACTTAGGGTGCATACTGTGTCTATGTAACAGGGTATTTTTATAACAAGCTTATAACAAGCTTTCCTATGAACTGAGGTGTTCAAAAGCCCACTATCAAGTCTAGTAATATTAACATCCAAAAAAGATATATCTGTTAAAGAGAAACAAAAAGAGAATCTAAGGAACCTAGTTAAACTATTTATAGTATGTACAAATTCCAAGAGGCTGGTTTCATCACCCTTCCAAATCAGAAAAAGGTCATCTACAAATCTTCTATAAAATCCAACATACTGTTGAAAACTATCTAAAGGAAATAACAATTCTTCCTCCCAATCCGCCATTACAATATTGGCGTAGCTATTGGCACATCTTTTTGCAAATAGACATTGTCATCAAAAACAAACAAGTTGTTATGAAGTACTGTTTCCAAAAATAGTGCTAGAAGATCTATAGTCATATCATCCAATTCTGATCTATTCTTTAAATAATGTTGTACTCTAAGTACACCTAGATCATTAGGTATAACAGTAAACAAACTGGTGACATCTAGTGTAACAAGAATGTAATGTTCATGATCATTCAAAGTCCGGGTATAATCATATAAGTCCAAAAGAAAATGTTTACTATCTTTCAGAATGAAGTGATTCACATCAACTATGGGCCTAAGGTGATGTTCTAAAAATATAGAAAATGGTTCAGTGAGCCACCCCTGTCCAGCAACTATGGGTCGCATGGGTGGCTTATTCATGGACTTATGGTTGCTTAAGCCCAAATATTCATAAGCATTTATTATCATTTCATTATATTATATTATTTTATATATTTTTATTTCATTTCATTATTGTCATTTTTGCTTTATATTATATATTTTTATTTAAATATAAATAAATGTATTTAAATATATGCATTTTCAGGATTTTAAGAGATATACGGTTGCTAAGTCTCCTTTTTGAAATGTTTTTACATTAGTGATTTATTGGGAATGTTTAGCTTTAAACGCTTTGGGAGTTTGAATTTATGTAAGAAGGTTTTTGACCTATCAGCAGTGATTTTCTATTATATAAAGTAACTGTTTTTATATGGAGTGTAATAGTCTGAAGAAGCCTATGGGTGAAAGCGCTTACTTTATATGCAATAAATTAATTTTTTACGAACTCTTGGATACGTTGAGTCTGCACTTTTTGGTTTACATATACACATCTGGTTAAGCCTGCTAGACAGCATTACTCATATATACAAGGTGCTAAGCACAACTACATATTCAGCAGTACCTGTTCACAGCCAGAACACCTACTAGTTACAAAAAACAGGTGCACAGAGGCTCAAGCATAAATTATATATGACACATTGCATATAAATGCAACCCCAGTAGGTGATCACATGTGGACAACACAGTACAAGGGAATGGCAATTTGAATTACAGAAGTAATAATCAGGGGAGACTTATCAAGAAAAATGTATATATATATATATATATATATATATATATATATATATATATATATATACATATATATTGGGTACAAACAACAGTAATTAAATGTATTTTAACTATATATGTAATCCTGTCCTCTTAGAGACACATGCACATATTGAGAAAGGAAATGCTGACAAAGGGTATTTGTGACAGGGACACATCTACAGTGCCACAAAGGGTAGTAAATGTGATGCATGTAAAATTTATTTTAAGTGCAGAGTTGAGATAATGGTTAGCACGTACAGTAGATATATCAGGAGATATTGTATATAATACAAGTATTGCACCTCAGTTGTGTATGCAGAAAGTTATATGTTGTAACAAACATTAGGCAGTAGTCCCCCACCTATCATTTAAAACAATTAAAATGAACTCTATAAAGGGTATTGTAAAGTTAAAATTGTGTTACCAAAGTATATGTAATATATTTTGTACAGTAATAAAATATAACTGCATATTTTTTCACTATAGATTTCATGAGGCTGCTGTGAAAAATGTTGTAGTCACATGATTGTATTGAGAATGCCTAGCTGCACCTCTATTAAAGGTGTATGAAACTAATTTGCCATTGTAATGTATGCTGTGCAAATGATCAAAGGTAATAAATTACCTCCACAAGACTGATGTTACAACATACATTCAAGTTAAATAATTGTACGCCTTTCATTACCTTATGTGTATGAAGGAAACAGTACTGAAATTTTTATGTCAGTGTATACACATGTGACAATGTGGAAAGACTGAGAAGAATCACAGACTCCTGTGCAATCAGTCCAGTAATAGCATTATTAGAGGAGAAATCATTTGTGGCAGCAACCTAGATGTTGTGAATGGTAGCATGTTTGTGACTGTTCATGCATGCTGTGTATGCATGTAGCAAAAGCCAGAAAGACAGGACACATATACAGATGTGTCACTTTGGTTAGGATATCAACAGAATAATGATGTGATATACATACTAACAGTTTTCTAACTATAGCAGATGTGAGATCTGTTTATGCAAAATGAGAGTTATACATAAATCAAAGTACAGTTCATATGTAAACAGTCTCTTGGCAAATGAGCTATGTGTGTATGAATTTTGTATATCACTATACATAGGATACATGTACAGTGGATATAAAACATGTACACACCCCTGTTAAAATGCCAGGATTTTGTGATGTAAAAAAATGAGACCACAATAAATCATTTCAAAACTTTTCCCACCTTTAACGTGACCTATAACTTGTACAATTTAATTGAAAAACAAACAAATATGTTAGGGGGAAATATAAAAAATAAAAAAATAACTATAAGCTGGTTGCATAAGTGTGCACACCGTTAAACTAATGCTTTGTTGAAGCACCTTTTGCTTTAATTACAGCATTCAGTCTTTTGGGCAGGAGTCTTTCAGCATGGCACATCTTGACTTGGCAATATTGGTCCACTCTTCCTTGCAAAAGCACTCCAAATCTGTCAGATTGCGAGAACATCTCATGTGCACAGCCCTCTTTGGGTCACCCCACAGATTTTCTATTGGATTTAGGTCTGGGCTCAGGCTGGGCCATTCCAAAACTTTAACTTTCTTCTGGTGAAGCCATTCTTTTATTGATTTGGATGTATGCTTGGGGTCATTGTCGTGTTGAAAGGTGAAATTCCTCTTAATCTTCAGCTTTCTAGCAGACTCCTGAAGGTTTTGGGCCAAAAGTAACTGGTATTTAGAACTGTTCATAATTCCCTCCACTTTGACTAAAGCCCCAGTTCCACCCGAAGAAAAGTAACCACAAAGCATGATATGGCCACCAAAATGCTTCATCGTGGGGATGGTGTTCTTTTGGTGATGCGAAGTGTTGTTTTTGCACAAAATGTACCTTTTGGAATTGTGGCCAAAAAGTTCAACCTTGGTCTCATCAGACCTTAACACATTTTCCCACATGCTTTTGAGAGACGATGTATTGTTTTGCAAATTTTAGCTGTTCCTAGATGTTTTTCTGTGTAAGAAAATACTTCCCATCTTGCAACCCTACCCCATAGGCCAGACATATGGAGAATATAGGAGATTGCTTTCACATGTAGTACACAACCAGTACTTGCCAGAAATTCCTGCAGCTCCTTCAGTGTTGCTGTAAGTCTCTTGGCAGCCTCCCTGACCAGTTTTCATCTTGTCATTTCATCAATTTTGGAAGGACATCCAGTTCTTTGCAACGTCACTGTTGTCCCATATTTTCTCCACTTTTAGACAACTGTCTTCACTGTGTCCCATGGCATATCCAATGGTGTGGACATTTTTTTGTGCCCTTCTCCTGACTGATACCTTTCAACAATGAGATCCCTTTGATTCTTTGTAAGTTCTTTGTGAACCATGGCTTTTGCTGTAGCAGGCAACTGAGTAAATGTCAGTAAAATCCTACTAGGACAGCTGAACTTTATTTGGGGTTAATCAGAGTCTATTTAATTGATGGCAGGTGTGTACCCAAGAAGACTGAATGATGTAATTAAAGCAAAAGGTGTTCAACAAAGTATTAGTTTAAGGGTGTGCACACTTATGCAACCAGCTTACTGTACGTTTTTTTTTTTTATATTTTTCCACTAATAGATTTGTTTTTCAATTGAATTGTACAGGTTATAGGCCACATTAAAGGTGGGAAAAGTTTGGAAATGATTTATTGTGGTCTCATTTTTTTATATCACAAAAACCTGGCTTTTTAACAGGGGTGTGTACACTTTTTACATCCACTGTATGTGTATAACACAAATGGATATATAGGCCAGACAAGACTAAACAAAATTCCATGTTAGCATTATAATACTATGATATCAGCTATTGGGGAAATGCATCAAATGTCAAGCTATAATTGTTTGAGTATGATGCATCTGTGGTAGTGTAATCAATGATAAAACATGTGCCCTTCCTGCTGCAAGTGTCACACCACACATATTGACATAAAAAGTGGATCAAAGTACACATGTAAATGCAGAATGCCATAATGTTGTACCTGTCATTTAGCCCTGAACTGAGATTTGTTAAGCACGTTAAAAATGCCTGTATGATACTACAGTAACATAAATAACACCCAGCTGAAGCATTAACATGTATTAATGAGTAACCTGTTGACAGTTTAGATTTTGCACCTCTCACCATATCTATAGACTCAGATTCTGAGTGACAGTTTATCAACTAGTATTTTGGTGAACCCACATACACTAAGAATGAGAGATGTTATGATTATGAATGGTGGTGATGATATACAACAGTTGTTATGAGTGTTACTATTTTAGTGTTGGAGCTGTTGCAAGTCTCATCCTGTGATTAGTGCTTCATTAAACATGTTAAGACTTTCTCCATGCAGGATGCAAAATTTAAAAAAAAGCTACATAATCAATAGTAACTATAATTCCTTCCTGTGAAAATTTTTGAATCAATAGTAACTACATTCTGGGAATGTAATTATGAATTCTACAAGCAGCCCACTGACTGATTAGACTATTTTTTAAAATTATTTAACTTGTTGATTATCTGCTCAACATCAGAGGTAGATAACACCTATAAGACAAGTCAGCATATGAGTTTTGATGGCTGAAGTCATTTGAAAAAAAAAATATGAAATTTAGATCATTACAACTGGACAACTGTGTTTTTTAAAAGACAGCTCTTAAGACATGCCCTGAAGGGATATAAAATATGGAAGTTTCCAAACTGGGTCAAGCCAGACCATGTATTATACAAGGACTAGGATGATTTATTTGATAGAACAGGAATTGAGATTTTGACTATTCTTATGAAATATGATAATAAGGAAATGGACAGGTTGTCTGTTGAAATTAAAAAAAAACTGAAATAAACTTAAAGAAAGATCGATTAATTGAATTAAAAGAAAGATGATTATGTAAAGTGTTTGCTAAAAGTGATTTGAATTATTCCAGCATTATTGAACATAAAAAGAAAAAACTTATTCATGGTGATAACAACTATGATAAAAATATTGTTTATCCCACATTTAAATCAAATCAGAATATGATACAGATGACTTGAAGGGCTGATGATAAAACTAAGAACCAATATGAGGATTTCAAAGATATCATATTGGGCTTATATTTTTCTTTTTTAATAGAATTTCCCCCAGTGCAGAGATCAGCAAGATCAGCAGAATGAATAGACAGTCAGAATTTACAGAACTAGTAATCAAATTACAGAGGTCAATTTTTGAAATGAGGCAGGGGAAGGGGCAAAACAGACATTCGAGAACATGTTGGGCATCATTATTGTAAAACAGAATAGAATTAAAAGTTTTAATTACTGTGGATTGGAATTAAATTATAGTTATTTTAATTTGTTCCACAAAGGTGTTACATTTGTTCCTTCCAAAAAGAAGGACATTCTGGATTTAATTGTTGAGTTAAAATTATTTGTTTATAAACTGAACTTAAAACTTTTGATGAAGACTAATCAAACAGAAGGGCTAAGCAATTCTGAAATATTAAAATGTAAAAGTATATTTAATTTCCCTACTATAATAATTTGATGGTGTTTGAAAAATTATGTCAAATACAATTTAGGGAACTATTTAATTCCTCTAAACCTTTGCATTATTACAATTTAAGGAAGGAAGAAAGTGGTATTTTAAAAAATCTTAGCCAGGACCACACCATTAGAGTTATAATACCTGATAAAGGTGGTGGTGGCATGTTCCTGATGGATTATAACCAGTATACATGTAAGGTTATGAATTTGTTATTGGATAATAGCATACATAATACTGTTTCTAATAATAAAATGAATTTGGTATATAGGATGATTATTATATAAATTACTTACTTTTAGAAGGTTCTACCACAAAAGGATTGATCAGTTTCTTGCATGTGAAGCACACTATTGTTCAAGCAGTTCTTGGGATCCTGATGGTCCATAAAACTAGAAGGACATCACATTAAGACCTATTATAGCATCTGGAGATTCCAAAATAGAACCACTTGGGAAGTATATTGACAACCACGCACATTTTTACACATAAAAGCCATACAGTGAGAGATTCATGGCTTTTTTTGAAAAAAAATTCACAGGAAGGAATTTTAGTTACTATTGATTTTGTAGTTTTTTTTTCTCCTGCATCCTGCATAAAGTCTTAACATGTTTAATGAAGTACTAATCACAGATACTTCATTGACTTTGGACATAAGAATTATTATTGAATGTGTCCTTAGTTATATATATTTTTTTATTCTACAAAGCAAGTATTTTAGATAGAAGAAAGAGGTGGCTATGGGAAGTATATGCCCCCATTTATGCTAATATGGTAATGGGGGCTTTGAAAAATAGTTTTATTTTTAAATCAGAATATTGTATCAATCTTAATTTATTCTTATGATATCTGGATGATTTATTTTTAATATAGCTAGGTACTGAAATTAGTTTTATTGAATTGTTTGATTATTTAGATAATACATCAACTTTTTGAACTTTTCTAAACATTGGGCTATTGATAGGATGATTTTTTACACATAACTGTTTATAAGAACTTTGATAAAAATATTTATTAACATCATGGTCTTTAGAAAACTGATTTCCAACTCATATTTGGATTTTAATAGCAGACACCAATTTAAATAAAAAAATAATATTATTAATGGGCAGATCAATGAATTTCAAGAATTGTATCAAATGGAACAGAATTCTTGGAAGAGCTAAAGTTATTAGAGAACATGTTTTTCAATTGCAGCTATCCACAGAGTTTAATTAATCAAGCTAGGATGGTTCTTTCAGAGGAGAGGATTGGGACACTTAAACCCGTATTTTTTGGGGGGGTTCATATGGAATCCTGGGTGTGTAGAGAGGATGAAGAAAATAGATTATTTTGGGTTTAGTAATGGTATGATTTTAGGTTATAATCAGAATCAGACTAAGATTAAAAAAATTATGAACAAAAATTGAAAAGAGTTTATTGGTACTAATGTTATGTTGAGAAGTAAATTGATAAACTCTATGAACTTTGCTTCAAAGAGGTAGAAACATGAAAATATATTAGAAATAAATAAAACTAATTTTGGAAATTTTGGTAATAAGGTTTACAGAATGATGAAGGGCTGGACATGCAATCAATGAATCTTTACTGACGTTATTAGTATAGCAGATGTACAAGCTGTTCCCCTTAAGTATATAAAATGCAAGGGTAAGTTTTGATGTGGGACCAAAGGGATAGTACATTTTAAAAAATGCCATACCTGTCCTGGTTTTTATGTTGACAAGATAGAACACTAAGTGAAAGAATTTATGAACATGTTTATGTGATAAGATCAAGTGATGGAAACAATGCCCATTTTAAGCACTCAAGAATTGTAAGAATTTTATAAGGCTTATTTTTTCTTGACTGATAAGATTAATGCTGCTGAAAGAGGTGGGGGTTAGAAGAAAACACATGGAAGTGCGTGAATAGTTTTGGCAGTTTTTTTAATATGCTTCAAATATGCTAGGTTTTAATGCAAACCTATCAATTAATTGTACTTTGAAAAATAGGACTGTTAAAGCAGGAAATTACACGTGGGTCTTTTCTGATGAAGTCTGATATCATTTAGAAGAAAGTGCTAAACATTAATGACATTTACATGTATCCAGGCTGTTATTATCCACAGTTTTACTTCATATTAATGCTGAAAAGGACTGGTCACCAACATAATTTGAGTACTCTAACTTGATGAAAGAAGGTCTTAGTTAAAGAATATAAGTTCAAGACAGTGTTAAGAGGAGGGTAGGTCACATTCATTTTAACATTCCATCACAGCTGTAATATTAAATGAGAAGGAAAAGTCATTTAGCAAAGTTTTGTAATACAGTGTGTGCGTGTTTGTGTGTGTGTGTGTGTGTGTGTGTGTGTGTGTGTGTGTGTGTGTGTGTGTGTGTGTGTGTACCTATATAAAAGTTGCTCACTGCACATGCAAGAAATGCATACAATACACAAACACCATAAAACATCCACACACAACAAAGTAAACTCTTAAAAACATTCTTATTTATCAAAATTATAATGAGAAATCACAACGGTCAACTAGCCAGTAAGAAAACAGCATTAGTGATAAAATAGACCTGAATCTATAAAATCTACACTTAGTAACATTCGGCTAACTAAAACATTTGAACTAAATTGACAACCTAATATATTTTAACAAAGCACTCACTATACACTGCTAAAACTGTACCACAAAATCATCAACAAATATTTAAAAAGTCTAACATTTAACTAAATATTGCAATAGGATGCCACCCAGCAAAACAACCTATTTATACAAGCTATGTAAACTGTGTAAAGTCCTGTTCAGAAGACAACTTACAGAATAGAAATCTATAATCCATACAAAGAAAAAAAAAACAAGAATAATAACAAAGAGTAAATAGCATTACTGCAGTAATTACTTTACTAGCATAATGAGTGGTAAATGAAATGTCCTGTATTGTAAGATTATGGAAAACATTTCATGAAGCATGGCAAAACATGCTCCCTAAAACTACAATATATCATATTTTATGCGGAACACAGCAGATCGCCCCCATTTTCCTCATGACTGGAAAAGCTGTAAAGCCAAAGTTCAAGTAGATTCTGAGTAACTGCAGTGTCAGAGGAAACCAGGCAGACTAAGCAGGCCTAGTCAAGACTTGTCTGATATCACTGCCAAATCATCTTCTGTAATATGTTTGTGGTTAAGAAGGGAATTGCTGTAATGTTGTGACACTGTATATTATTTCTAGGAAGACAGCTATCTGCTGCTTATGTCTGCTGCACATTGGGTCTATGCCTGAGTCATCACATACTAAAAAAGAAAATGCTTGAGGAATCATCCCATCACTTCATTTCTCTTTGAAACTTGATAATGTTTGTTTATTACAATAATTTTGCAAACTACATCAGTATAGTTCAGGTACTCTATATCTGTTTTCCGCTGTCTGTGTTTTAGTATTCATGATTCAGATTCTGTTAAATAATTATAGCACATAAAGAGAAATTAAAATATGCTCACTGGTTATGCATTTTGTTTCTTAGCCCACTGCAAATGCTATGATTTACAAATGAATTTAAGAATGAATTTTGGTAGAACAAATAGAGACAATACATTTACTTCAATTACTTCAAGAAATGTAACTAGAGAGACAGAGTGTTATCCATTAAAATTACCTGACTGAATAATGAATACATTGTACTCTACCCTTAGCTTCATTTTATAACATGTGTCTACTCCATGTGAAAGACAAATCATCCTCCTTATAGTAGCAAAGCAGTATATTACTTCTGTTCTCATATGCCCTGTTAAAGGAGAAATGACTAATTCTGCTGTTCACACTTTCATTATGCATAAAACCATTTCAGAACAAGCAAAAGCTGAATTTTTTCAGTCAGTACTTTTGCAAATTCCAAGGTAGTTCACAGGTCAAGAGAAAATGCATTGCAGAGATACATGTCTTCTGAGATATAAGAGGATATATTATGTGGGTAGCCTAAGATGCACAGTGTATCTGACAATAAGACAAATGGTAAATCATGGCTACCAAGTGGTTGTTGTCTGTTATCAAAGTCTATATATGGCCCTCCATAAGCACACTATCACTTCAAGACAACAGTGACATATTTTCTCTGTAAAGATGCATAAGAACAGAAAAACAGACATGTGCCTAAATGTTAATATTGTTATAAACTTAAAAATGTAATACTGTTGGCATTGTGATACTGCATTTACCATTGTTGCTCCACAGCACTTAAACCATTGGTTTCTAGTTTAATGGTAGGGTGAGCATCTTCTGAGTGGAATATACATATTCACCTAATATTCACACTTGTTTCTGCTGGGGTCTCTAGTTTCTTTCAATATGCTAAACACATTCTGGCAAGTTAATTGTTAGTTTTATGTTGCCCTTAGGTATGTGTGTGAGAGTGAATGTATTAGTAAATGTGCCCAATAATGTTTATTTATTTAATTTTATTTATCTGACATTTATTTACCAGGAAGGTCTCCCATTTTCAGCGGAGGCCCGGATAGAAAAGCTCCAATACAAACTAACAATCACACATTATTTACAAAGTACAGTAATTGAAAGTTCTAAGGAGATGCATAATATACACAAAAGAAGTTAAAAAACATATTGGTAGACAAGCATTTGCATACAAATGGATAATACAAACTTGTTAAGAGTTTTATATTCCATGATCTAGGTAGAGATGGCATCTGAAGTATATATACAAATATTGTCTAAGGTATTGTTGAACAGCTGAGTTTTGTTGAATAGTTAATTGCATAAAGCCTAAAAAAGAAGAAATTAGAAGGGAGAATGGGAGGAGAGTAAGTGGAGGAAGTAGAGGGAGAGAAAGGCATTGGGTAAGGCTGAAAAGTAGGTACTCAGGGAGATATGTTAGGAGTACGTCTGATACAAAGGAGAAGGTCGGTATAAGGAAAAGGAATGTTAGGTAGAGTGAGTACATGGGAGTAGAGTGACTAGGATATATACAGATAGGGAGTGCACGTTAAGGTGGAGGGAAAAGAGAGGAATGTGGAGCAGCTGGACACTGCAAATGCTATGATTTACAAATGAATTTAAGAATGGATTTTGGTAGAACAAATAGAGACAATACATTTACTTCAATTACTTCAAGAAATGTAACTAGAGAGACAGAGTGTTATCCATTAAAACTACCTGACTGAATAATGAATACATTGTACTCTACCCTTAGCTTCATTTTATAACATGTGTCTACTCCATGTGAAAGACAAATCATCCTCCTTATAGTAGCAAAGCAGTATGTTACTTCTGTTCTCATATGCCCTGTTAAAGGAGAAATGACTAATTCTGCTGTTCACACTTTCATTATGCATAAAAGCGTTTCAGAACAAGCAAAAGCTGATTTTTTTCAGTCAGTACTTTTGCAAATTCCAAGGTAGTTCACAGGTCAAGAGAAAATGCATTGCAGAGATACATGTCTTCTGAGATATAAGAGGATATATTATGTGGGTAGCCTAAGATGCACAGTGTATCTGACAATAAGACAAATGGTAAATCATGGCTACCAAGTGGTTGTTGTCTGTTATCAAAGTCTATATATGGCCCACCATAAGCACACTATCACTTCAAGACAACAGTGACATATTTTCTCTGTAAAGATGCATAAGAACAGAAAAACGGACATGTGCCTAAATGTTAATATTGTTATAAACTTAAAAATGTAATACTGTTGGCATTGTGATACTGCATTTACCATTGTTGCTCCACAGCACTTAAACCATTGGTTTCTAGTTTAATGGTAGGGTGAGCATCTTCTGAGTGGAATATACATATTCACCTAATATTCACACTTGTTTCTGCTGGGGTCTCTAGTTTCTTCCAATATGCTAAACACATTCTGGCAAGTTAATTGTTAGTTTTTTGTTGCCCTTAGGTATGTGTGTGAGAGTGAATATATTAGTGAATGTGCCCAATAATGTTTATTTATTTAATTTTATTTATCTGACATTTATTTACCAGGAAGGTCTCCAATTTTCAGTGGAGGCCTGGATAGAAAAGCTCCAATACAAACTAACAATCACACATTATTTACAAAGTACAGTAATTGAAAGTTCTAAGGAGATGCATAATATACACAAAAGAAGTTAAAAAACATATTGGTAGACAAGCATTTACATAAAAATGGATAATACAAACTTGTTAAGAGTTTTATGTTCCATGATCTAGGTAGAGATGGCATCTGAAGTATATATACAAATATTGTCTAAGGTATTGTTGAACAGCTGAGTTTTGTTGAATAGTTAATTGCATAAAACCTAAAAAAGAAGAAATTAGAAGGGAGAATGGGAGGAGAGTAAGTGGAGGAATTAGAGGGAGAGAAAGGCATTGGGTAAGGCTGAAAAGTAGGTACTCAGGGAGATATGCTAGGAGTACGTCTGATACAAAGGAGCAGGTAGGTATAAGGAAAAGGAATGTTAGGTAGAGTGAGTACATGGGAGTAGAGTGACTAGGATATATACAGATAGGGAGTGCAAGTTAAGGTGGTGGGAAAAGAGAGGAATGTGGAGCAGCTGGACAGGTGTGATCGATTAGAGCAGAACACTGAGAGCATGTAAGTATATGAAAAATCTACAGAGGAAATATGAAAGCTACAGTGTAAGAGCAACAGTATCAGCCAGGAGATGAGCATGAGCGAGCCAGGAGGCAGCTAGGTGAATCATGAAATGTGAGAGGTTCATAGCAGTTAGGATATGTCCAGCGAGAGACTTCCTAGTCCTGGAGACACAGTTGGAGAAGATTTTGAAGTGCTGGACACTTATCAGGTTAGTAAATCATGGTATGGGCAGCTGTAAGTTGGGTGAAGGTTAACAGATTGCATAGTTCTAACCAGCTGAGTTGATGTAAAGCAATGCAATAGTGGGATTTGTACAGGGAATTAGTAACAAATCTGGCAGTCTTGTTGTAGCAGGCTTCTAGTTTAGGTAGGTCTGTTTTCTTCTGGTTGGTGAAGATAGGAGAGGCATATAATAGGGTAGAGAGTAGGTGAGTTCTGGCTATAGATTGTCTAGTGGACTTGGTGAGGTATGGTTTTATTCTATATAGAGAGCCTAGTCTTATGTGAACCTTTTTAATGATTAGAGATAAAGGTTTATCGAATTTCATGTCATTATTATCAATTGTCACACCAAGGAGTTTTGTTTGAGATATAGTGTCTATCTTGGTAGTGTTCACTGAATAGATAAGAAACGAGGATAGGCTGTCAGGTGGGTTGCTATTTGAAAAGAGCATTTGATTCATTTTATTGGGATTAAGAATTAATTGAGAGTTAATGAGCCAATATTCCACAGCTGAGGATTGTTGGGTTATTTCTTGGAGTTGTCATAGTCACATGTATGAACAGAAAGGATTAGGTTATTAAGCAAAAATGAACTATGGCAATTTGTTTGGGGGAGAGGCTTGATCCCTGCAAAAATCTGTTTAAAAAAGTTTTTTCAGCCCATTTTTTGGTGAACGCAGTTTAGGAATTCTGATCCTCAGCACATTCTGTTGTGTTTTCTTATAGTAGATGTATATTCATTCTAATGAGTAAACTCCTATGCTTAGCAAGAAATGTTTACAACATAAACAAAACCAACATTTATTGGATGGGTGACACCTGTCACCCCCCCCCCCCAAACTTATATATAACAACTACATGGCTGCACCAGCTTGAAGAAGGGGGAAATTAGCTCTGAAAAAGGCATCAGTGCTGACACAACTTGACAGTGATTTCCTATGGGGAACTCCTATCATCAGCAGGTTAAACCCTGGACAATTGAAGCTCGAGAGTTCAATCTTTGTCCACTCATATGTTACCCATGAAATGCCAATGAAGTTGAGGAGAGCATAAAGTTTGGAATTAGTAGGAATAAAAACTATCAGACAATATATATCATATTACACAAATGCCGGCAGATGCTGTGTATACTTGCCAATAAAGACATTTTACTGTTACCTCTGTATGCACTGTGTATAAAATCGATTATGCTGAAAGCTGAAACACATCTGAAAATATCTTGTAAGCATTTATCTTGAGAGTATTGTTATAAATATGTGTTGCCTAATCCTTACAAAATATTTTGAGAACCAATCAGGAATTAAAAATCATACTAAAGGCCAGATTCCAAAATAGTTGCTCTCAGTACAAGTCTGCTCTGATTTCAAATGACTTGTTCTTAGTGTAAGTGACTTACTTCTGTCTAAGAACTATCTATGAACAGGCTTACTATGGCGACCAAATTCCAAAACACTTGCTCTCAGCCTCCTCTCAGTGTATGTGGTCACTAACACTGAGAGCAAATCTTTTGGAATCAAACCTAATAAAGAATAATTTGTATAGGACTGAAATATAAAATAAAATATTTATTTTACCAAATACATTAAGGGCTAAATTCAATAAAGCATACACAGCTCTTTAAAAACATGTGCCGATTTGTATTCAGTAAGCAGCTCTATACTTCATGTAGAGCTGCACAAACCCAGTAAACTTTGTGACATGCTAATTACAGCATAAACAGCTGAACAGCATGCTAATTAACCAATCCAAGATAGAATAGCTATTCAACAAGCTATAAAGCAACAGTGTAGACTCAGTGGAGGTTTTGGCATCAAATTCCAAAACCTTTTGCAATACAGCCACAGAAACTACTTTACACAGAAAGAATGTTAGGAGCTGCTTCTGCACTTCTGTATATGTATGTGCAACAGTCTATGCTTCTTCTGCTGCTGCTAATAGACCTTGGCCAAGAAGGAGATGGGTCTTTAGACCCTGTTTAACTTTTCATGGTCTGCATGAGTGGAAAAAGTAGAACATTACAGGGTGGATAGATACACACTGCAGGAACTCTGCAGCTTCTGTTATCTTCAACTGAGAGCAAGGGCAAACTGAGGGGAACCAATACTGGTGGAGACTAAGGTATGTGTAGCACTTAGAACATTAGCTATAGGAATGTCCAGAGACCAACAGGGGAGATGCTGGGAATATCACAGGCATCAGCACCCAGGATCCTCCCTCAGTTCCTCAACATTATGTTACAGCAAGCCATTGACTACATACATTTTCCTGCCTCTTGCTTCTGCACTCCCCAATTGCACCTCTGTTTGCCACCATCATAGTCAGAGGCTACCGGTACTCTGACATCAGGTGGCAAGAGTTTTATACTTGCACTGTCAGGATCACCTGTGATAATAAACAACAAACACAGGAACAAAATCAATGCCGTAGTATTATACTAAATATTAAAACAATTTATATGGTAAAAACAAACAGTTTCCACTCTCGCAGATGGTACAGCAATACAGACAGTCATTACACCCACCTTACACATACAAATAAATGTGTATATCTGACATCAATAAGCCAAAAAATGTTTTTCACCATATCCAGATGACTCCACACTTTATAGGGAGAATTGTCCTAGAAGAAATGAAGGAAGGGAAGGACACAAATTAAATATCACAGTGGAAATAACACAGGAAGGTAGTAACTACACAATTGTTTATATGCCCAGGAAGATTACTTTTAACTGAAACTTGGCTGATATGTCTACCCACATCTCATGTGTGATCAACAACTGTCATATACTTCTATTAAATTATCACTAGGTACAGTAAAAAAAATGTCCCTATGAAGTATTACTCAAATGTATATATTTTACTATACAAGCAAATCTAGAACTTGCCATGTGTAAGTTTACCTGGAAGCTGCTCCTGGGACACATATGTCCTCCCAGACACATTAGCACTGACATCAAGCACATGCTGGTGTGCAGTTTCCAATGAGCTGTCTGTATCTCTGACAGTGGACAGGAACTCTTCATTTTTGTGTCAGTGGTGGATTGATAGCAGCCCAACCCCACCCCCTGGTAGCCAGCTGTTCACAGACACCTGCAGTTGCCCTCTTCTGTGCTGATGAAATGATATCAGTGGCCCAATAACTGACCTCATCATACTTCCTGGTGCAGCCCCCTAATGTATTGGTATTGTTCACTAACTAGTTCCAAATCTGCATTCTGGCAGCCATATCCACACGTCCTCTCTCAAGCAGAAAGGTGCCATGGTACCTGAACTCCTGTACTACCACATTTTCTGAGTCTCTGAAAGGAGGTTTCCATGGATTTGTATACTTGGATGCCATAATCCTATGTGATATAAAACACAGAAGGATGCAATAAATAAATATCACCTAACTAAAGTCTTGCTTGCATACACATTTGTCAACATTAAGCACCAGAAACACACATTTCAGTTATTAAAACTGAAGGTTATGTGGTTGTCCCACCTCACTCTCACACATAAACCAATGTTTGTCCAAACTGAGGAATACCACTTGAGTAATGCATTATGTTTCCCTTTGAAATATCAGGGTGCCTACACATTTTCAAGAAGAAAGCACTTGAAACCCAGTTTTGTTCTGGCAACCTACAAATGGTAGGTGCCCCCTCCCCCGAACAAAACAAACAAATGAAAGTTTGTACAAACCAAAGAATACCACATACTTAAATTGGTATATATATATATATATATATATATATATATATATATACACAACAATTAAAATAATGTGTACACATTTACAACAGAAAAAATAATTTTATGATTTCCATTCACCTCTCACTGTGCCCACCCCTCCCCTGAAGGTGTGTCTGTGCAATCTCAGGAGCATAACACTTGTGTCAGTATGACATCTACATTACATTTCTCTGCAATAACATAGAAGGTTGTAAAATAATTTTAACAACACTTGTGATGAAAGGTAATAACCTGCTTATCTGAGAAATGTAACTGCCTGCCAAAAATGTCCGGGACAACAGTGAACTATAAGAGGTGCATAGAGATATACGTTCTATTTTCTAATGGATATATATATTGCTTTGTAAAGTTACAAAATCTAGAATGCACTTGAAAAATGCAAGCATACCCTAGCAAAATTAGAAACTTTCTCTGCAAATAAATCAAAAGGAACAGCAATCTTCTGTTTTGTCCAAGTACACAGGTCTTGTCACCTTCAAGTTCCCTGCTACGCAGTTACCCTTTTATAGTGTAGATTCAGGCCTCTGAGCACATTGAAGATACAAATGAGGTGTGAACTCCTTTGAATTGCTGAATACAAAACATTTTACTTCATGTATCTGATGTAAACATAGTGTAGGCTCTACAACACTGTTACTTGCTAATGGACTGTGATGGTGAATGAATAATGGGAGAGAGAAGGAATGTACAATAGCTATTCAGACTACCTTCCCTGCAATGGGTGTGCCATTCAGAATATACTTACAAAGTGTGGAAGTAACTTTAGTAAGCTTTTAAATGGAAGCTAAATAGCCAATGGTAGACAAACTCTTCTGCCTGTGTTCATACATGTTTTTCACTGTCATGTACTTTTTATCATACTGTTAAATAAGAATGATGCAAAATAAACTATAGAATGCATGTCTGACATTACAGATAAGGGAAGACAGAGCTGCATTTCTGCAAAAATATTCATAAATGGTTGTGTGATCACTCATTGCCCTGAATATCTTAGCAACACATGTACAACCAGCAAAGAATGTACAAGTGTAGATCCTGTTAATACTGTAGAGCAAATGGGAATTGCTTGCATGTACATGATTTGATTTCCTGCTGCAAAGCTGTTTGTGGCAAGGACAGATAGCACACTCCCACTGTGTTTTTTAGTGTCATTAGCATGATAGTTCATATCTACAGCTGTGTAAAATTATGTATCAGGTGTTAAAATGTTTTGTTTTAAATATTTATCTTTGCACGGCACTCAGCTTAGTGCACAAATGGGGAAACATGTCAGTATTTAAAATTTAATCTCAGCTTGAATGATATGGACAGCATAAATTACAGATGTGACTCAACTATGTGTGTAATACATCTTGTAAAGGCCTTGAGGCACACAGGACACAAGATAGTTAGACTATGATTCAAATTCCACATTATTTTTTAAGCATGACATTAAGATGTTTTTATGAAGAAATCACATTTTTGTATTTGCCTGTCTCATTTGGGCATTGCTCACCTGTGCTCAAACACACCTTATGGCTGCAGACAAAAAAAGATACATTTTAACTTGCAAAAAAAATCACATTGTTACTTCTTTCACTTTCCTTTCATGCAGACATGGTAAGCGGCATTGTGGGGTGGTTAGCACTCATACACAACACCTGCAGACAAAAAAGATGCATTGTAACTTACAAAAAATGATACATTGTTACTTGTTCCACCTTCTTACACGCAAACGTGGTAAGTGGCATTGCACAGAGGTCAGCACTCTGCACAGTAATGAGCATAAAAAATATGCTTTTTCGCTAGTTTTGCCTGTGGCAATAGATGCAAGT
The DNA here is from genome assembly GCF_019279795.1 of Protopterus annectens. Lineage (NCBI taxonomy): Eukaryota > Metazoa > Chordata > Ceratodontiformes > Protopteridae > Protopterus > Protopterus annectens. The sequence goes on along the minus strand of NC_056729.1, from coordinate 635,595,811 downwards.
TTATGGCCACAATACAAGCGAGTCAGGGTTATAATCTAGCACGATACAAATTTTATTAATGCTGTTCTGGTTAATTTTAGATAAAAATTAGCACTGTAAAGATAATTACACATAACAATAAGCATGTACAGCTGATGATATCATATGAATTATATGTGTGAATGGGGGTATCTGGACAATTATGTTCTGTAATTAAAAGTTTCTATTCTACCATGGGATGGACTTCATATTTTACTGATAGTCATCTTCGCAACTCAGATCACACAAGTGTAGCTAAAAATAGAATGTATTATGTGGTCTGACCCAGAACTCAGAAATATTTCCTGAAAGTAGTACAAGTATATGTTTTTTCAAGTATATTGTTACACATTACTCCCACACCACACATGAGAATTCATAAACCAGGACCTTGTCAGGTCACACACATACATTGTTAATTGAGGTGTAGCATCACTCACTCTTTAACGTGTCTATCTAATTAATGAGCATATCTAACAAACACTTCTTCTGTGGCAATGAGAAAAAAAAACATGTGGAAGAATATGTATTCTCTGTTTTGCATAGGTTTGAATCCCACATTGTACAAGCTACTTTTTATCACTGCATAAGACGCCACAACATATGTGTGAAGCCATACAATTTATACCCCCCAATTTATATCTCAAAAGTCAAGTCATTTAAGAGGTATAGCAACAGAGAAGCCATAAATTAATGCCAACTGTCACATTACACTTCCTATTTCATAAACTGCCTTCCTGTCCATCTGGCAATGTTGCTCTCTGCTAAACATTGTGCAAAGATGGTTGGCATGGTTATGCAAGTTTGCGCACTCACCATCAAACACAATATCATGAATTGGGAGGAAACCACTTTACCTGTTGCTGGATGACCTGTAAAGACATGGCTGGACTTGCCAAATATGGTGTCCAATTCTGAATTCAAAGATGGGTTGTAGAGGAGTCAAGAATATTCATTGCACTCCTCATAAAGTTCTACAGCTGTAGACATTTTCAGGGGGACTATAACAGGTCTCAGTATCAATCATAGGCTTGGAACAGTCTAGCTAAGGCTGTCTTCAGTGTGACTGGCATTCCACACACTGGGGAGCAATGCAGACATCAATACAACAACCTGAAAAGATGCAAGCAGGAACAACTCAACCAGTGGCTGGATGACTTTAGAACTGTTGACTTCCCATAGTTGTGTAAGTACAGATAAAGATACTTTAACTGATATAGAAAGTTGGAGATAAGCAAGACTGGTATGCATAATGTTTCTCTCTTTTTTTCTCTCCTTATTTATTTTTTAGCTGCTCAGGAGATTTCAGAGAACAGGGAGGCCCATGCTGAATGCTTAGGAAGAGTGAGACAAGCAAGGGGTATGTATGCAACAGAAATTAGCATTATTTTATTAAATGTATTGCCCTTCCATACATTACTAGCAAATAAAGCATGCATATCTTAGCTGTAAAAGCTAACACGCATGTTTTATTTTGTAGCTCAAGGCTATTGTATGAGTCAAGAGTAATGCTGTATTAAGATGTTATGGGTTCAAATCACACAAGTAACAAATGCATACTAAAAAGAAAAAAATATTTAATATTACTTTCAACAAAATTGGCATAAATGCCATGTTGTTAACTTAATCTGTATTATTTTAAAAGCATATGTGCAATATATGCATATTGCAATTTTTATTTGGAATCATTCTCAGTACTATTTTGGATTTTTAAAAAGTATAGTTAACATAAAAGTAAAAATATATGTTATTGTATGTGACATAGAATGGTTGTAGTTAACTTTTTTCTTTTTTTTTCTCTTACCCCACCCTGTTATCTTTCTTTTTTTATTTTTATACCATTTTGATATCATCATTTTCTGACAACAAAACAAATTATTTCTAGCACAGGAAGGTAGGCCAACTACTCTGGCTTAGCCTGCCACCCTTCCAGTGGCTGCTGCACCAATGCTAAGCACATCTGTGATGCAACCTGGCAGTACTACCTCTGTAGCCCCTTCACTACCTAGGCCCTCAACATCAGATAGCACTACCCCATCACCCTCTAGGAGTGTTGGTGGAGGTGGGAATTTCATCAACCACCAAGTGCTGCCAGGCATGGTGTATGAGGTCTTAGATTGTACCATTGGTACATGCCTCAGTCATCTGAAGAAGTTGCTTGTGGAGATGCAAACCCAAACATCAAGCAATCCAACAGAAACATGAAGAAGGGGAACAGTAATGACAGTTCTGAGTTTGAGGACTAGATTTTCACTGCCCCCATGCTTGACGGGCATGTGCCTCCAATATCCCCTTCCTAACCTCAATCATGGTGTCCAACAACCTTTTGTGTCTGTCACCATCCCTGCCTCTGTCTTGTTTGTCCTGCTTGCCTGCACCTGCTTCCTCACCTACCCTACTTACCTGACCCTGACCTTTATATGTCCCTTCTCCAACATTCCTCTCTTTCTACAATAAAATAAAAAAATGGGCATCTGCCCTACAAAAAATGTCCCCTACATAGCTCTCCACTTTAAGATGTGTCTTCTTCACACCTTTGATTCAGTGCAGTTGTCTACTCAACATGATTGCTTTGTAGCCACCCATCTGTGTTGTGGTGACAGTCCAAATTCATCCCATTTTCTATCCATGTTCATATTACACTGTTGAAGAAGTGGATAGCTATGGTTCTTTCCTAATTCCCTCCTGCACAATCCTATATTGCTTGCCATATGTTATTCTTCCTGCTTGCCCTCCATTTCACCACTTTCCTATCTACCCCATTTTCACACCTTTAATCTGGTCAAAAATAGAATCACACACCACACACACTTTTTGTCCTCTGCATTTGCATGGAGTTTGCCATTGCACAACAATGTTGTATGATGGTGAATGGTTCTTCATATCCTATGGCAGTGGCTACAATAGAGAGGTGACTTCCTGCAGTGCTGCTTAAACTTACTGTATTAAAGGAATACAGAGTTAAAGCAGTATAAAGACAGTACTTTGAAATATTTACTCTAACAATTATTTAGACTGCTGAAGGTATAAAAATGCAAATCCATATGTGTACTGCTGACATAAATCATTTGACTGATGTTTCTTTTTATACAGTACTTCACTGTAGTCTTTGCTTCTCACATTTGCAGGGAATATCACATTTACTTATATAATGCCATCCTGACACCATGTGTAAAAAAATTAGATTGATCTGGATTTGAACCTTGTGTTCATAAACATGGGTTCACTGCTCTTACACCTGCTGCCACAGGGAAAGCCAGCCAACAGGTGTACTTCTGTACTCAATACTGTCCAAAGTTCTGATGGCCATGCCTCGCCACTTAGAGTGTTTGCTTAGAGGAAGGTGAACTGATGGACATATAACTGTTTTACCATTTAAGCAGAGAATTGTGTTTGTTTGTTGCTTAACTTCATGCAAACAGAGAAGGCAATAGCAGCAGTTCTTAATGTCATAAAAGTTATGAAACATTTCCAGTATAAACTACACCATAAACTACATAGTATCCATCATCTATTTCTCCCATAGCGAATATGCATAACTACTTCTGAAGTTCAACTTGTATTCAATGAATGTGAATATCACATGCACAAACATGTTGCTGTTATTAATGCAAACAGTTGCTCAGTGGTGCACTACATAAATAAGTACTTGGTATGTATTACTATGTTTATTACTCAGTTATTCTTCATCCCCTCAAAATCAACATAAAAATACAACTAAAGGAAACAGACTTGCTAGAGGCTGAACACATATTTACTCAGAATCCTGTGTGTCCTATACCCATGCACTTGAAAATGGTTATGTCAGTAATAGGTCAAATGCCGACTATACTATACAAATAAATAATACAACTGCATTGGTAAATTATTTATTGCTGTATACTGACATTAGGCATTCAAATTGTCCTATACATGTCTTTCTGTGGATATCAAATCATCACAATATGAACACATGTACATCAACACTTGCATGTACGTGTGTTCATATTGTGAACACATGTACATGTACATCAACACTTGCATCCATGCTGATCACAAAATCTGTATGTGCAACTGATATTAGATAATGTACACAAAATATTGTGAACAGGTGCATGTATGTCTCAGTTCTGCAACTTGCATTCCTGACAGCTTATTGCATATAGTTCAAAAAGCTATCCTTTAAGATATATCTGCACATTGGAACCAAAACAGAAAATCCAAAGTGCACACTTTGCACATCACTCTTGTAACAGGATATGTTACCTGCATCATAGAATGATGATGTCATCATCTATAAAGACCACTATGACAAGGAAAAATCAGACTTTGGTGATGATGTAAATTTTAGCTAATGTATTCTGCAGATGGGAACAAAATAGTTAGGTAGGAGATTGATTAACACAATAGCCAAATTGTGTGTGCATCTGTATGTGTAAGTGTGTGTGTGTGTGTGTGTGTGTGTGTGTGTGTGTGTGTGTGTGTGTGTGTGTGTGTGTGTGCACTGCACGTGTGTGTGTGCACGGGCATGTTGTCAAAAGAACATGAGTCTATATCCTACTGTCCGCAACCACATCTCATGGACAACACACATTTTTATAATCATACATGCCTACACAGCTATTTCATACAGGCCTTCTAACATTTTCTCCCAGACACCGATGATGACATCTGCTATGAAGTGTTCTGAAACAGCATAAAAGTCAGACATGCGCTGTGGTGCTTCCATTAAGTACTATGTACTCTAGCTTGTTTAACTAGTTAAATAAGGATTCTAATCTCCCTTTAGTCATCTTATGTGTGTATGTAGTCAGAAGAGTATGACTCTGTATCCTAGTGTCAGCAATTAAGTTTCATGGAAATCAACAATTTTTATATACATACATGCCTACACAACCATTTCATACAGGCCTCCCAACATCTTTTCCAAACATACACTGATGATGTCATCTACTATAAACTGTTCTGCAACAGTGTAAAATCAGACTTGTGCCATGGCAAGTGCATTAAGGACTGTGTTCTCTAGCTGCGTAACTACTTAGGTAGGAGTTTTATTCTCACTACAATGGACTTGTGTGTGTGTATCTGTGTGTGTGTGTGTGTGTGTGTGTGTGTGTGTGTGTGTGTGTGTGTGTGTGTGTGTGTGTGCATAATTAGAACAGCATGAGTCTGTTTTCTAATGTCAGCAATCAAGTCTGATGGAGAATAAAACTTTTAACAGTTTTATAGCTATGCATTTCTACACAGCAATTTTATACAGGCCTCTCAACATCTTCTCCCAAACATGCACTAATGATGTCATCTGCTATAAAGTGTTTTGCAACAGTGTAAATGTCAGACTTGTGCTGTGGCTCTAGTGTTAAATACTGTGTTCTTTACCGTGTGTAACTAATTAGGTAGGAGTTGTAATCTCACTGCAATCAACAAGTGTATGTGTGTGTGTGTGTGTGTGTGTGTGTGTGTGTGTGTGTGTGTGTGTGTGTGTGTGTGTGTGCACGCACATGTGCGGTTAATCAGAAGAGCATGAGTATGTATCCTATTATCAGCAATCAAGTCTCATGGAGAAGATAAAGTTTTACAATCATACATGCTTGCACACCCATTTCATACAGGACTCCCGACATCTTCTCCCATACACTGATGATGTCTTCTGCTATAAAGTGTTCTACAACAATGCAAAATTCAGACTTCTGTGATGGTGCATGCATTTAGTACTGTGCTTTCTAGCTTGTGTAACTAGTTAGGTAGGGATTCTAATTACACTGCAGTTAACTCACATGTGTATGTGTGTGTACATGCGTAGTCAGAACAGCATCAGTCTGTACCATATTGTCAGCAATCAAGAGTCATGGAGAACAAAAATCTTTACAGTTGTACATGCCTACATAGCTATTTCATACAGGCCTCTCAACATCTTCCAAGCATACACTGATGTCTGTTATAAAGTGTTCTGCAACAGGTAAAAAGTCAGACTTGTGCTGTGGCACTTGCATTAAGTACTGAGTTCTGTACATAACTAGGTAGGGATTCTAGTCTTACTGCGGTCAAATTCTGTGTGTGTTCAATTAATTTATATTCCAGAGACCATTTTAGCACAGCATGTTCTCACCAGACATTGATAATATAATTTGCTATAAAGTTTTGTTTGACTCTACAAAAGTCAGACTTGTGATGTGGTGCTTGTGTAAAGTACTGTGTTCTGTAGATAGCTAGATGGGGGTTCTAGTCTCACTGCGATTAGTGTGTGTGTGTGTGTGTGTGTGTGTGTGTGTGTGTGTGTGTGTGTGTGTGTGTGTGTGTGTATATGTTTGTTCAGTTAGTTCATATTTTGGAGATCATTTTAGAAGAGCTTGTGAGACACTCCTGCCACAATCTTCTTATCAGACACTGCTGATGTCATTTGCTATAAAGTGTTGTCTGACACCATGAAAGTCTGACTTGTGCTGTGGCACTTGTGTTAAGTACTGTGACTTTCATATAGGTAGGTAGGGGTTATAATTTCACTGCCATCAACTTGTGTGTGTGTGTTTGTGTTCAGTTAGCTTTCATTGTGGAGACCATTTTGAGCAGTGTGTGAGAGACACTCCTGCTAACATCTTCTTCTCAAAACACACTGATGATGTCATGTTCTTTAAAGTTCAGTCTGATACTAAGAAAGTCAGACTTGTGCCGTGGCTCTTGTGTTAAGTATTGTGACCTGTAGATAAGTAGGTAAATGTTCTAATCTCACTGCATTCAACTTGCGTGTGTTTGTGTTTAGTCTGCTATCATTTGGACACAATTTTAGAGCAGTGAGTGAGATGATCCTCCTAACATCTTCTTTTCAACATACACTGATGATGTCATTCTCTGTAATGTGCAGCCTGACAGTGCTTAAATCAAACTTGTTCTGTGGTTCTGAAACTAAGTGCTATGTTCTCCACCTTCTTTAACAAGATAGTTAGGAGTTCTAATCTCACAGCAGTCAACCTGAGTGCATGTTCATCCAAATAATATTTTGGAGACAATTTTACACTGAGATGTGACTCCACATCTATGCCAGACACTCTTCCAAACATCTTCTTTTCAACATACAATGCTGCTATTATCCTCTATAAAGTGCACCATGACACTGTTAAAGTCAGACATATGTGATGGTGCTAGTATTGTATTGTATGGCATCCAGCTTCTATACCTATACAGGTTTAAAGTTCAAATCTGATCTCAGTCAGCTGCTGTGTGTATGGTTGGTGGTATGGTCTTTGTATGATCTTTTGAATCTCTTTTCATTTGACTCCCACTCAGAAAAGAGTTTAACATAGCCCCATGAATTTAACATGCCTTTTTTCCCTCTGTCCACATAATATCCTTTCTGCAGAAGACTGGAGGATGTCATTGTCTCAAAGATGCATACACACATTATGAAACAGAATCCTTCCATGACCCTCTGCAAGCCATTGCCAGACCACTGGATGTGTGATTGCTAATTCTCTCATTGGGTGGTGCACATGTCAAACATGGACAAAGGTAGTATGTAATACAATCAAACACACACACACACACACACACACACACACACACACACACACACACACACACACACACACACACACACACACACACACACACACACACACACACACACACACACACATTCCCTTGCTATCTTTCATCCTATAGATATTGCAATTTTTGTTTAAATGCCATAATAATGGTTAGAATTTTATGTGATGTTGGTCCTTAGCCTAGTGATGTCCTATGACCCTATGAACACTGCACATGTCAATGTTGCTGTCATCTATATGTGCTATGTAGAGTTGTGTATGTATGGTAGGTCTACAATGGTGTATTCCAATCTTTGATTTGAAGTAATGCATTGATGGCCACTGCTGCCATTTGAGTACATGTTCCTTACATAACAGCTGTAGTAATATGCATCCTGAGAACTGTTGAGATGGGATAATGCTGTATATGCTGTTTCCTTACTAAGGCATGCATTTTTGTAATGGAGTATACCAACATTTTAGATAGTTGTCATTCAACCATCACAGTGACACTTGTAGTATGGCACATGTGTGCATGTGTATACCCATGTCATTAAAAGCTCTGTGAGATCAATATAATGTCATACTGATTACATGGGCACAAACATCTTGGATCATCCACATGTTGTAATGCTGTTACATGCAGAAACATATACATAGTCCAGATTCAAATGCAACATTTGTGAACTCATTATACAAACAGTTGTGTTGCTATTCACAAGGATTATTGTATTGGTCCCCATCAGCATTGTGTAACTGACAACATTTGTGTCAGTAACTGTTATGCATGACCCACATGCATCTCATTTGTAATGTGTCTATGTATGATATCAAGGCACTCACAAACAGCTTTACAGTGAAAAACATATATGCATATGGTGTGCAATTGATGCAATTATATGACATGGGTAGAGTTGTATGACTATATGAAAACTTCCACTGTGTGTCATGTGATGCATACCCAAGGCTGCATTTGAAGGTGTCACAAATTATTTGTTAAATAACTGCAAAATTATATGGGGAATGCACTAGTAAGTGCAGAGCTGCTTGTGGATGGCACTGCACAAACTCAACTGTAGCAAATAGACAATCTGCTAGCTGACAGATTTGGATCAAACTTCACCCCTCTGTCTGCACTGGATGTCACCCAAAGTATGCATGCAAACATTACACAGCTTATTTTCTCAAGAGAACTGCTCATCTGTGTACTCTCTAAGGCTAAAAACATGGCATCATTGGACCCTGACAACATCCCAGGTTGCCTTTTCAATAACTTGCAACCTAACAAAGCAGATGCAATTGGATCCCTACTTAACCACAGCCTCCAGACAGGCTATTATTTGGCAGGAGGATGTACAGCAACACTCATCCATCTGAATGAGGGGGGGACCATCACCTGGCCCAAGGAATTTTAGATCCATAAGCTTGATTCAATCAAGGGAATCATCGTGGACCTTATCAAAAAAGACACAAGTAATCTCCTGAATGTGTACCAAACCCATTTTTGATTCATTAAGGAAACATCATCATGATAATCACATCACCACAGTAGTCAGAAAATCCTTCTATGTGGCACACCTGATCACAAAAGTGTTCTCATCCAGGAAAAAGAGATCATTGTTCCCCTCTACTCGACACTCATTAGACTCATTATAGAGTACAACTCCCCTTTTGGAATGTACCTCACAGGACATCTACAGCAGCTGGAAAGGCCACAGAAGTACCTCACATAGAGGATTACTGGCCCCAAACAGATGTCCTACATTGACCGACTCAAAAAACTCCAGCTTTACTCCATAGCATATCGCTTACTCCGAGGTGATCTCTGCCTAACATACAAAGCTATGTCAAACCCAGAGCTGTCGGACATGCTACACCTAAAGAAATCCCAATCCGTCTGCGCTACATGCTCTAGGGACCTAAACCTTGTCACCACAATAAACAGAACATGCTGGAGGGATAGATTCTTGTCCCAGAGACTTCCCATACTCTGGAACAGACTACCTATCTATGTCAAACAAAGCTCCTCATTATCACTGTTCAAGAAAAATCTTGATGAGTGGATGTGAAATTGGGAATGCACCCCAGGGATCACTTCTGTGGCTCTGCTCAACAGGGGCACAGGAGAATAACTTTCTTGGGTGGCGTAAGCCAGGGAACCTTGTTGGCTAGGCTTACTTAGGCCCTTGGGCCGATAGCCTAGTACCTACTTATGAACCTATGAAGCTATTATGTCTGTTAAATCTGTTTGACTTCTTCAAGAAGGTTATCAAGGGCATGGATAAGGGAAAGACTATGCACCCACCTAACTAGACCTGGCCAAGGTATTTGACACAAATCTACACACAGGTATTACAGATAAACTGTCTCAACTGGCCATAATCACATACATCACCAGGTGAGTAGACAAATGGATCACTAACAGGGCATATACTGTTGAAGTGTGAAAATTCACTACTAGCAAGAGACTAGTGACCAGGGCCATACCATGAGGTTCTGTACTATACCCTTTGTTGTTTGGTATTTACTTCCCATAAGTCAAGACAAACTTAAACAGCCTTTATGTTACCAACTTTGTGGATGACTGCAAAATGTGGACAATCATTGAATCCATGAACACTATTGGTATACTGCAGAAAATATTAATGCACAAAAATGATTTGCGCCACCGTCATAGAAACAGACTAAATGAACACAGAAGCATAATTATTCCCTTTTGAAAAGCAAATACCCAAGCTAATTACAATATATATAAGTATACCCAGTAGTACATTATCTGGGTACTCAGTTGCATAGTAATTGGAACATCGACCACTATGTGTCCACAGTGGTGACAAACCCCTCATATATGGCACACCTCATAAGTATTGGTAGACCATCCACATCAAAGGACATTATAATGTCATTATACTGAGCCGCCATCACACCATTAATTAAGTACAATGCACCCTTTGGCATGTATCTCAACACACATCTGCAACAGCAGGAATAACCCCAGAGTTTTTGCACAATGAAGATACATGGTGTAAATAAGATGTTATATGCAGAAAGATTTAAAGCTCTATCACTGTATTATATCTGAAACAGACTACTAAGGATCAATCTGTGTCTGGCCTACAGGGCACCCTACAGTCTGTCCATTATGGCACATTAATGCAAAGTGCATGAGGCTCATCCATTCCAAGGATGTTAAGCTAGCCTCTGACATAATAAATCATGTTGGAGAGATAGATACATCTTTCAGACACTACGACTTCTCTGAAACATGCTTGACAGTCATGTAAAGCAAAGGCCTTTCCTGACCCTCTTCAAGTGCAACATAAAAAATGGATGGTAGTCATGATTGTACTCCTGGTGTTGCACCCATGTCCCTCATGGATACAGGCAGTTGGTATTAGATAACATAGCATAGGCACAGACCTGTGTGAACATTGTTCACAATACAGTAGCTATTGAAAATTGTGTAACTCATGTTAAATATGGCTAGGCTTTTATGGGATCTTGGGACTTTAGCCTAGTACTCTCCTATGCACCTATAAACCTATGAAGTTCAATTGTGTCTTAGATACAGCTATAGTGTGACTGTACAGCATCACAGACATACCGGTGCATCACAACAGTATTACCACTTGGTAGTTTGCATGAGCACATATGCATGCATGTCAGGATTTCATGGTAGTATAAATTTTCCATGGCAATGTCAAGATGTCAGTGATCACATGGCATGTCTTGGGTTTTACATGTGTTGACAGAAAGTATGTTCCATGTATTGTTTAGTATGTGAATAATATCACAGTGATGGCTTTCTCCCTCATTGAAGCTAGACGTAGCAGTGGTAGAGTTTCGTACACAAGCATAACTGATTATATTATGTTATGTGATCTGTCTCACATACTGCTGCACCATTCATTATGATGGATCACTTCTAAACTCACACATCAATTGCAGATTCTGCAGAAAATATCTATCGCTATTACATGTGGCAGATACATGTAATACACAGCTGTGTGCAGGGAATCCACTCATACTAATGTTTTGTGTTTAAGTGTTGTTATCCAAATGGCAGATACCTATGTCATCCAGGGATGATTTACTCAAGTGTATCACCTTTGCCACAGAGATCTCCCACACATCTTGTTGGCCATACATAAGTATTCTTTGTGATGCATAACCATTAGGGGTTGACAGTGCAGACTTCCCTTCAAGGTGTTCCACAAGAAGCATGGGTAATACATCTTTCTGTGATGCACCCAGTGAATGCACAGCTGATTGACAATATTGATGGCATGGGTTACATTCTTGAAGGTGTGCATTGTTGCTTATGTGTCATACAAACCTCTCATCCTGCTAGGATTGCCCCTAAACTAAACTACAACTGTAACAATGTCCCTCTTAACACCTCCAAAAAGTTGTCATGTTTGAGGAAGATAAGTTGAATTCCCCTTATAGATTACTGACAAGTCATTACAGTTGTACAAGAATGTTCCTGCAGGATATGTATAATAACTTACGATCACATATTTTATTTCAGTATCATAGATTAATGGTGGTATTATTTGAAAATTGTCCATGACTGTGTCTGCTATGTTCTATTGTTGTCCATGAGCCTCTTGGTATGTGCCTCTGATTGGTTGAGAGATATACTGACATTTCAGTCATATTCAAGCAATTCATTTTGCACACCTACACAATATGCATATACCCCTATTATATATACTGTCCTTACTAAATGTCCTCTCCAGTGATTGTGTCAGGATCCAAACAAAGCACAGGGAGGAGATGGAATTAGTAACAATGACCTGAGAACACTACAGCAAGAACTTACAATACCATTATATCTATTATTTACTAGGTCATATAAATATAGGGAGATTCCTCAAGATTGGAGACATGTGCTTATTAAGCCTGTCATTAAGGGAAAGGGGAGTAGGGCTAACCCAGTGTCATATAGACTATTAAGTCTACTTTCATGTTGTGGAAAATAATAGAGAAGGTAATACTGGATACGTTATTGTCAGAAATGGATAGGTTGGGACTTGAAACCATATATGAGCATTCATATGTTGAAAACAGATCTATTACCACCTGTGACACGATGTTCTATAACAATATAATAACAGCTGTGAATGAAAAATTGTGCTGTGATATAATTTATATAGATTTGGCTGCAGCATTTGATAGGGTCATACAGAAAACACTGATCAATAAATTAGTACAACTAGGTATTGATATACTCTTGATAAGCCGGATAGTTGTATGGCTTACAACTAGGACACGGAAAGTATCATACAACAACTGGACAGGTCAAATCCTTGGTTACAGTCACGGTGTCCCACCGGGCTCTGTACTAGGCCCTTACTTGTTTAAATTACATCTTTCAGACATAACTTTTTCATCTGAGGTGTTCTACAGTCTATATGCAAATGACCTGAACAAAAACTAAGCATATGAGATTTGGGAGACATAAACTGAAAGGTGAATATTTAATACAGTACACAGTGATCGAAACTGTAGGCTCATTTAAGGACCTGGGTATATGGGTATATTCAGCTATGAGCTTTTCTAATCATTTCAGCCAAATGGTTAATGATAGTTATAGAACTGTAGGTTGCATAAAAAGATTTATAAAGTCTAGGAAATCAAAAATAATAGTCATTGTTTGTTAGTTACATTAGCCCCAAACTTGAGTATGGAATAACAATATGGAAACCCTATAAGAAAACAAGCATGAGTAAACTGGAAAGAGTACAGGTGAAATATACCAAGGGCATCCATGGATGTGAAAATTTAAGTTATTTTGAAAGACTAAAATATCTGAACTTGTACATTGTCTCTTACAGATATCTAAAAGGAGATCTTATTTAGGTATATAGGGCATTTAGAGACAACTACTCTAGGAATGTTTGGGGTTATCAAAAATTACTAGAGAATCATCAGACAACCTATGTAGAAGATTCTGTAGGAAGGAGAAATGTAGTAACTGGTTCTCTGACAGAGTAGGCAATGCATGGAACAGACTATTAAATTACATTAAAGCAAGTACTAGTTTAGATATTTTTAAGAACAGCCTGGACACTTATTATGGGAATACGTGTTTTGGTATATTGGCAAGCTAGAAGGGCATTAATGCCCATGCTTGAAATATTTGTATGTATGTATGTAGGATGTTTACTTTACAGCCAATCATCTCAATTATTATGTAACCTTGTATGACAGTCACATAGCATACTAATGATAGCATATTAATGCGTAATTATATAAACATACTTATATAGGAGGTATAACCAGCAGTACGTACTGGGTTATGTACATATGTGATTAATGTTATGCTACTGGCTTGTACATACATTGACATGTCCTTATCTGGTGGACATTAGCATGTTTCACGTGTCCTCTTTTTTTTTTTTTCATTCCTAACATTCATGTCTGTGGCCCTTTTTAATATGCACACTTCACTAGACTAGTGTATTTGCACTGCATTCTATGTACCCTTGATGATCACCACAAATCTTTTATTACAGTATGCCAAAAACATGTTGTAGTGTACATTACACAGAGTACACTTTTCTATAATGTGTTACTACTGCATTCATTACATTAAATTAATTTTAGCCCTGATGATCACTGTGGCTGTCTGTGCAATTTCGCAGAGCAAGTCTGCCTGTAGGTAAACTTGGCTGCATCTTCTATATGTGTTCATGCTGCTCTACATAGTTTTCTGGCCGGCAAGTCTGTGGCCAGCCATGAAATGTCGCTTGCATCCATGTAAGCTTGATTTGTAGCATGCATATGCAGTTAGGACTGTTGCTTATCATGCAAACATGTAAAATCCTTGTAGGCTTAGTGCAATGCCTACATGAAGTTTATTGAATCCCCAGGTAAGTGTTGTTCTCTGGGTGCATTTTCATGCTTAAAAGGTGGCAAAGAAAAGTCATCTGAGGGTAATTTTTAAAAATGCAATACATATACCTTACAGTAAGTGATAATGTGTGCTTTAATGGCTCTTCGGCTATGTTTCAAATATTAGAACCAATGCTTTTCCAATGCAGACTAGGTTCATAGATAGGTACTAGGCTATTGGCCCTGGGGCCTATATAAGCCTAGCCAAAAAGGTTCCCTGGCTTTCACCACCCACACTAATTTAAAGAATTTTGCTGACTATTTGCTTAAAATAAATAATTTTGGGGTTGGAGAATATGTTTCTCTAACTTGATGAAGTAACATTTAAACAAATTAAAGCTGGACATTTTCTTCCTGTGTTTGCAAAACTCTTTTTAACTTGTAGAGATTAACCATACATACTCTTAACCAGTTTAACATCTGCAGTTTTTCCATTTTTACCTATTTAACATAATCTCTTATTTTTGTCCAGAATTTGAGTTAAGCTGCAGAATTCATATCTTGACACAGAATTTATGTTTCTTGGTAAACACTCCTTAAAATGACTTATTATTTATTAAGTCTCCTTATCTAGTTGATTTATCCTTAAGTAATTTACTTGGGCTTCACGTGGCATCATGACAACTTTCACCAGTGACAAGATTGCAAGACTACAATTATTGTATGCTGCCTTAATACTTTTCCTTCTTTGCACCATTAAATTGGAAGAATTATTTGAACAATTTTAATAATCACCATGCTCAAAGCTGCAAAGAATATCTAGATTTTAATAATGTTGTCACTTGTTTAATTTTTTTGAAGTGAAGTCATCTGGCTAGACCATTTTACCCCTATTTTATGCATGTCTAACTTAATACAGTATCTGTTTAAGTCATTCTACATATGTCAGTATGTGTTAGCTTTTGTCATTGTTTAACAAAATAAGGACTGCAAAGGAATGCAATATTTGTCTTTGTAAAACGTATTTTGTCCAAAATCTTTCTGAAATACAGCCAAATCTTGGCCCTCAGTGTGTTACTGAAGTGTATTAAATCTAGAGTTCTCATTTAGAATACACAGATTAAACATGTTCTTGGCACAAATCAGAATATGATAACAGACCACTTTTGTTAAGGAAGTCCACACTGGGACTCTTGCCAAATAATAAAGATGTGTATCTCATTATCAGGAAGGAACTTAACGTAATTACCACCTCTACAAGCAGTGCAAACTCGGGTCATCAGAAGAGCACTTTAAGTTTAATAGGGGTAACAGATGTGTGTTCAGTCAAAACTATTAAACCAGTCTGAAGGACTTGATTTCTAAAACTGGCAGATACATTTTCCATATTACTGAAGGTACACTGAACAGTATAAAGCAAGGCCTCTGCAAAGACAATGGATGCAAATACCTAAATGGTATCACACAACACAAAGGACGCTTATAGTGGAATCCTGTCACTGCATGCCAGAGACAGAGTAAGCATCGCAAACTTATGTTGGTATTAATATGTTGAGCAATTTGTTGTATAAATGGGTCTCTTGATCTTCATTTCAGTGTCTGTGCCTGATACATATGAGGAAACTACTTGTACCTGGGGTGCACTGTTTATCAAAGCCATCAATGCAACCTAATGTTACATGTTTTATTTTTGGAAGTTTACCTGTCACATCTAGAGTCCTTTATTGCAAAAAACAGCACAGTACTTCTTTGCACAAAGCACTTTTATTGAAAAACTATGAGATTTTATTAAAATCTGTGCTGTATATTATGCTAGCTGAAAAAATAATTTGTTTTATATTTGAATATGAACTTTTCATTAAAGTCGAAAGGTGCTGTTACCATGGAGATCCAGTTACACATGTAGCTATGGTTGTGATAGAATAACAAAGGAAAAGTAAGCATTATATAGTTGTAATAAAATAAGTTAATTTCTAAAACATGAAAAAATAATAAACAATACATTTGTCACTCATCCTGTGTTATTATTCAAGATGAACAGACGGGGTAATTAGTTTAAATGCTTTATTATATAGAAACACATCAGGATGGACAGCAGTAATGTAAAATATAAATGAACTAAATATGGTGTGTGGGAGCTCCCTGTGGCAAAAGTGATACACTTGAGTAAGTCATCCCTGGAAGATGTGTGGTGAGGTACATGTAAATGGGTGCATTGTATTCAATTATTGGTGTAGTGAGGACTGAGAACAATGGGACTATAATGTTCTTTGATGTGGATATCCTGCCCATACTCAGGAGTTGTGCTACATGCAAGGGATTTCTCACCACTGTGGGCACATGCTGGTGGAAGTTCTGCTGACTATTCTACCTGAGTACCCAGGTCACATGCCACTTGGTCTAATCACAGGGTTGTCATGTCTATACTGTAATTAGCTTATGTATTTGCTTTCAAAAAGGGACTGGTTATATATTTTGTTCATTGAATGTGTCATGATGGCTCTGGCAACAATCATTTATGTGAGCTAATACTGTCTGCAGTATATCAATAGTGTTCTGGGATTCAATAATTGTTCACAATTTGCAGTTGTCTGCAAAGATAGTTAGATAAAGGATACCTAAGGTTGGCTTGACTTCTGAGACTTAAATACAGAACCCTGAGGTATGGACCTGGTCACTGGAGTCTACCTAGAGATGACTTCACAGACTTTGACATTATTCTGTCATCTGTGATCCATTTTTGTCTACCCACTTGGTGATGGAAGTGTTTATGCCCAGGTGAGACAGTTTCTCTTATAATACCTGATTGTGGATCTATGCCAAATGCCTCGGCCAGGTCAAGTTATGCAGGATGACATTATTTTCTTCATGCATGCCCCTGGTGACCTTCTTGAAGACATCAACCAGATTTAACAGACATAATGTAACCTTAATGAATCAAAAATAGGTTGGGTACACAGACAGGAGATTACCTGTGTCCTTTTTGATAAGGTCCATGATGAGTCTTTGGTCTGCCTCACAGATGAGGACAATCAGGATTATGGGTCAATAATTCCCTGCATCAGGTGATGCCCCCCCCCCCCCTTGTTCAGACAGGTGACTGCTGCTGTACACTCTTTTCCCAGAACATAGGCTGTGTTTAAGTAGGGATTCAACTATATCTGCTACATCAAGTTTTAAGTCATTATATAGGCAACCTGGGATGTTGTCAAGGCCCATTGGTTCTGTGCTGTTAGCCTTAGATAGCTCACAGATGAACACCTCTCCTGAGTAAAGACACTGAGTAATGTTTGCATGCAAACTTTGGCTGATAGCTGGTGGGGACAAGGAGGTTCATTTTGAGACAAACTGTCAGGATTGCAGGTTGTTTATTTTCTCTGGTTGAGTATGACTGGTGGCATCCACAAACAGCTCTGTGGTTAGTTGTGTATTCCCCTTAACATTTCACACGTATTTTAAAACATGATTTGTGACAACACCTCCAAATACACCCTTGGTTATGCATGACATACCACACAGTGGCATACCACTACCAATGTCACGTGATTACATCAATTGCACAACATATGCCTATATGTTTTTCATTGGAAAGTTGTGTATGAGTGGCCTGATACCACATATGGACACATTACAAATTATTTGGATGTCACTCATGTTGAACAGTTATTAACACAAGTGCTGATAGTCACACAATGGTGCTGGGGACCTCCTCAATAATCCTTGGGAATAGCAACACAATTGCAAATACAATGAATTCCACAAGGTTGCAACTGAATCAAAACATGGGCTATGTTTCTGTATATCACAGCATTACAACATGTAACAAGACTTATGTGGCCATATAATCAGTATAATTTTATACTGATGTATATCAAAAAGCATTTCATGATGGAAGAAGCTACTCCAACTAGGTTGTCAACACTCCACTTTGTAAACGGATTCTTGACTTCCTCACAGACAGACCTCAGAAAATGTGAGCAGGAAATAACTCCTCAGATAACATCACTCAACACTGGAGTCCCACAAGGATGTGTACTAAGTCCCTTGCTGTTCACCCTGTTAACACATGATTGTACAGCCAGGCACAATACAAACCACATCATCAACTTTGTTGATGACTCAATGGTGGTGAGTCCATTCAGTAATGACGATGAAACAGCGTATAGAGATGAGGGGGAACAACTGGTTACCTGGTGTGGAAATAACAACTTAGCACTAAATGTGAACAAGACAAAAGAGATAATTGTGGACTACAGAAAAAATCACAAGGAACATTCTCCCCTCACCATTGATGGGGAAACAGTGGAATGAGTGAGAAGCATGAAGTTTCTGGGAGTGCACATTGATGAGGACATGTCTTGGAACACCAATACAAATGCCATAGTCAAGAAAGCACACCAGAGATTGCACTTTTTATGAAGGCTGAAGGGAGTAAATCTCCCATTGACATTTCTCACTACCTTCTACAGAGGTACTATAGAAAGCATCCTAATAAAAACCTCATAGTATGGTATGGAAGCTGCTCTACCTCTGAGCCCAAATCCCTCCAAAGAGTGGTGAAGACAGCCAAGAGGCTCATTAAGACCATCTTACCACCTATCCATGACTTGTACTTATCTTGTGTGATTTCTGAATGACAATAAAGTTTACTTTACTTTGACTTTGACTTGACATGCACACATGTAATGCTGAAAGTGTAACTGTGATAGTTGAGCAAGAACTGCATAGAATGTTAATATGCTCCACTACAAAAACACATGCCTTACTAAACCAACAATATACATAGTATTATCCCATGTCAACAGTACTCAGGAGGCATATTACTACAGCTGTTATGGAAGGAACATGGAATGAAATAGCTGTGGACATCAATACAGTCCTCACATCACAGATTGTACTACCCTCTTGTAGCGCTATCATACATCCACACCTCAACATAGCACATGTGGATGACAGGAACATTGACATGTGACATGTTCCTAGGGTCATAGGACATTACAAGGCTAATGGCCAACATCACATAAAATCATAGCTATTATTATACCATTTAAACAGAAATTACTACATCTATATGATGGAAGATGGTAAGGTTATGTGTAGATGTGTGGATTTGTCTGATTGTATTACATGCTGCCTCTGTCCATATGTGACATGTGTACTGCCCTATGACATAATTAACAATCACACTTCCTTTGATCTGGAGATGGCTTGCAAAGGCTCATTGAAGGACTCTTCTTCATGTGTGTCTGAATATTTGAGATGAGGACATCCTCCACTCCTCTGCATGAAAGATATCATAGGGGCATAGGGAAAGGGGATGTTGAATTCATGGAGCAGTGTTAAATGTTCTCCTAAGTGAGAGTGAAATGAAAAGAGATTAAAAAGATCATACAATGACCACAATGTACCACCAACTACATACATAGTAGTATATTGGGTCTGATTTGAACATTACACCTGTATAGGTACAAAAGCTGGATTCCATACAATGTAAGACTAGCACCACAGCATATGTCTGACTACCACTGTGAAGTTACACTTTATAGAGTATGCTAGCATACTCAGAAAATCATGTTGGGAGAGAGTCTGACATGGATGTGAAGTCACATCTTGTTGTAAAATCTGTCTCAAAAATATTATTTGAATGAATACACACTCAAGTTGCCAGCTGTCATATTAGAAACCCTAACTATCTAGTTAGAGAAGCTGAAGAATACAATACTTCATTTTAGTGTAAGAGAAGAAGTTTGACTTAAATAGTGTTAGAGTGCACTTTATAGAAGATGACATCATCAGTGTATTTTAACAAAAAATATTTAGAGGAGTGTCTGACAAAGTTGTGGACTCACATGCTCTTCTAAAAATGTCAACAGCCTGATTGTTGAATGAAGTACTGCAATAGTGTAGTGGGCAGAGCATTTGCCTTACAAGCAATCATTCCCGGTTCGAATCTCACTCCAATACATTGCATTTTCCTACACTAAGGCACTGTACGAGCACATCCACTCATGCATGAATCGTGCCATCCCAAATAGAACCAAGATGCTCTTCTCCAAAAAAAGGAAGCCAATCTGGTCGTCCACTGCTATAAACAAACTATGCAACAGAAGGAAGAAACTGTTGCAAAAAAGAGGAAAATCCCAGGATGCAAAAAACTCCCTCACCAGCCTCAGTAAGAAGCTGAGATCCCTCAGAAAATCCTCAAAAGCTAGTTATGAAAATAAAATTGCCAAAGATTCCAAAGACAACCACAAGGCATTCTATAGTTATGTCAAGAATCTAAATGGCAATGCTCAGATCTGCTCTGAGTTACAACAGAATGGCATTAAATATACTGATCCCAAGAATATTGCCAATATCCTGGCAGATCGATTTAGTGCCAACTTCATCCCCCTCTCACCCTCTAAAGGGCCCATATCAATACCAAAAGATTGCCAAATTCTGATAATCACGGCCACACAGGTAGAAACCGCACATGCCAAAGCTAAGAATACAGCATCCATGGGACCAGATGACATCCCAGGCTGTGTACTACATGAACTACAAAATGAACTGGCACCTCACCTAAGTGTCATGTTTAATCATAGCCTCACCTCAGGCTTTATGCCCACTGAGTGGCGCACAGCTACAGTTATCCCGCTCCACATGGGAGGATCCACCTTGGATCCCGGGAACTACCGTCCCATCAGTCTGACAAGCCTGATTTGCAAGGCCATGGAACGCATTACCATGGAACTTATAAACAAAGACATTGGCAACCTTCAAACACTGGACCCCACCCAGTTTGGGTTTGTGAAGGGCCGATCTTGTCTCCTGAATCTGATTGACTTCTTCGAATCAGTCTCCAGAGCTGTGGATGAGGGTAAGGCAGTCCACACAGCCTATCTGGACCTCGCCAATGCCTTTGACACCATCCCCCACTCTGGAATCATATATAAACTTACTAAGCTGGGCATAAATCCCTATGTCACTCGATGGGTTGCTAACTGGCTTACTGACAGAACCCAGACAGTAAAAGTAGCCCACTTCAAATCCAGCTCCAGACAAGTGACAAGTGGAGTACCTCAGGGTTCAGTCCTGGGACCACTCTTGTTTGGCATCTACTTCTCTGAAGTACAGGCCAACACTAAGGGACTCTGGCTAACAAAGTTTTCAGATGACTGCAAACTGGGATCCATTATTGAATCCCCAAATGATGTGAATATTCTACGAAAGGGCCTTACAGAAACAGATATCTGGTGCCAGAGCCATGGGCTCAAGCTCAATGCCAAGAAATGTATAGTTATCCCCTTTGGAAAAAAAAATGTACCCATGAATTACCACATAGGTGGCAGGACACTAAACATCAAAAGTGTGATGAGAGACTTAGGGACACAGGTGGACAGTGGTATCACTTTCGATAACCACATTGCCACAACAGTCAGGAAATCCTTCTATGTGGCACACCTCATCACTAAGGGCTTTTCATCCAGAAAAAAGGAGGTCATTGTCCCACTGTACCCATCCCTCATTAGACTCATTATAAAGTATAATGCCCCATTTGGTATGTACCTCACAAGCCATCTGCAACAGCTGAAAAGGCCACAGAAATACCTCACTAAAAGAATCACAGGCCTAAAGCAGATGCCATATGCTGACCATCTAAAAAAACTCCAGCTATACTCTGTGGCATATCGTCTACTCAGAGGTGATCTCTGCTTAACATACAAGGTCATGTCAAACCCTGAGCTGTTGGACATGCTCCACTTAAAGAAATCCCAATTCCTCAGAGCCACACGCTCCAGGGATCTAAACCTTGTTATTACAATGAACAAAACATGCTGGAGGGATAGGTTCCTGACCCAGAGACACCCCATACTCTGGAATAGACTGCCCATACATATCAAGCAGAACACCTCATTGGCCCTCTTCAAAAGGATCCTTGATAATTGGATGGGAGATAGGAAATTCACCCCGGGGGTCATGTCAGTCACCCTGCTAGACAGGGGCCTGGAGAAGTAAATATTGTGTGAAGAAATATCCAGGGAATTGTTATGGCTAGGCTTGCATAGGCCCTAGGGCCGATAGCCTAGTACCAACCTATGAAACTATGAACCTATAAGATGCACACACAAACACCGTTTGATTGTAGTGAGATTAAAACTCCTACCTATCTACAAAATACAGTACATAACACAAGCGGCAAAGCACAAGTCTGGCTTTCTTAGTGTCAGACACTTTATAGCCAATGACATCAGCAGTGTACATTTGTGAGAAGATGATGGTAGGAACAGTGTCTCAAGTGCTTTTCTAAAATGGTCTCTAGAATGTGAACTTACTGAACACAAATACCAGTTGACCACAGTAAGATTATAACCCCTACCTTTCTCCAGAACACAGTACTTAACATAATCACCACAGCACAAGTCTGTTTTTTATAGTGTCAGACAACACTTTATAGCTGATTACATCAGCAGTGCCTGGTGAGAAGAAGATGGTAATAGGGTTGTCTTGCATACTGTTCTAAAATGGTCTCTAGAATGTGAGATAATTGAACACAAACCAGTTGAGCACAGTGAGACTAGAACCTCTACCTAACTACCTACAGCTCACAAAGACAAAGACTGACTTTAACATTGTTGCTGGACAATTTAAACTGGATGACACCATCATTGGATGTTTGGGAGAAGATTTAAGGAGGTCTGTATGAAATGGTTGTGGAGGCATGTATGACTGTCAAAATATTTGTTCTCCATGGGACTTGATTGCTGACAGTAGATACAGACTCATGCTCTTTTGACTATACACACACACACACACACACACACACACACACACACACACACACACACACACACACACACACACACACACACACACACACACACACACCAGTTAACTGCAGTGAGATTAGTATCCTTACTTAACTACTTATACAAAACTGGAGAATACAGCACTTAAATCAAGTGCCACTTCACAAGTCTGACTGTTGTTGGACAATTTATATCTGATGACATCATCACTGTATATTTGGGAGAAGATGTTGGGGGGCCTAAATGAAACCGTTGTGTAAGCATGTAGGACTGTAAAAGCTGTTTCTCTGCATGGGACTGGATTGCTGACAGTACGATATAGACTCAAGCTCTTCTGACTATATACACACATTTACACATACATATAGACTCACACATAATGTGGCTGTTGTGGTAAGTTAACCAACATCTAATTATTTTGTTCACATCTGTAGAACACAGTAGTTAATAAATATGCCACCCCCAAACATATACTTTTGCCTTATCATACTGTTCTTTATAGATGATGACCAGGGGCAGCTCATGCTATTGGGCTGCAGGACTGCAGTCCCCCCAGCTGTAAAAACAAAATAAAATAAAATAAAAACAAATGCGAGTCATGAAACATTTCCCAATGACCGGATTGCTGGTAAAACAGTCTCACCAGCAGTCTAGATTAGGAAGACAAGCATTCATCAGCAATATCTCAGAAGTCTATGCAGTTACAACTGCATAGACTGGAAGGGGATCAGACTGCAATGTCCACAGGCTGGGTAGCACCCAGCTTGCTCTTGTGGGAAGGATTTGCTCTGTGCAGGTGTTTGGATGTTAATGACTTTGATTTGGAACTGCAGGAAGGAATATCTCAGTGCAGGTTTTTATATACATTAGGAACAATTGCAGGAAGGAATATTTGGGTTTATTGACTTTAAGGTTGTGTAGGAAGGAATAGTTGGGTTTATTGACTTTAAGATATAGACTTGTGTGTGTGTGTGTGTGTGTGTGTGTAATACACCACTTGCTATATGGTGGTGGGTAGAGAATCAGGCTTGAACCCTGTACCTTGGGTCCAGGTGGCAAGAGCCTGAATTCCCTACCCACCACCATTTGTAACAAATTTGAAGATTTATGCCTCATATTTGTCCTGTTCTGTTCCTCATGAAATCTGTGGTTTCTATATTTTTGCGTCATTACACAGTCAGTGGTGCAGTGCTGCAGTGGTAGCATTGTTGCCTGACAGCTACAGGTTCTCTGGTTTGATTCTTGCTTAGGGTGCCTTCTGTGTGGATTCTGCATGTCTTCCCTGTGCTTGTGTGGGTTTTCTCTGGGTGCTCTGGTGTCTTCCCATCTTACAAAAACAAGTGTTTGGAGTATTTCTCCTTGGGCCACTGCTGAAAATTGGCTTTTGTTGCAAGTCAGACTTTCCTGGTTAGCAAATGTTAAATAAATAAAAATGACAAAGATTTGAATTTCAGACTTCATATTCTTCAGAAAGTACATGGTAACACAAAACCTTTTATTCTAGCAATTTTCTAAGTTTATAAGATGGATATTTGAAATTTGTCCCTATTTTTGGGACTGTATTCCCCCATTATTGGCTTCATCCAGGATTTTTGTGCTAGGGTTGAGAGCTATGGTAAGAACTGAATTCACTGAATATGTTTGGGGGCTGTATTCCCCTATTACTGGCTTTGTCCAGGTGTTTTTGCTAAGAGGTTGAGAGCTATGGTGAGAACTGAATTCACTGAATATGTTTGAGGGCTGTATTTCCCCCATTATTGGCTTTGTTCAGGTGTGTTTTGTGCTAAGCGGTTGACAGCTATGGTGAGAACTGAATTCACTAAATAGTAGCCATTTAAGTTTCAGTATTCCTCTCTTTCACAAAACAGCTTTGGCATAGTGGTACAGTACTCTGACTGTTTTGCAGAGGGTCCTGGGTTCAAGTCATGGCAATGAAATGTATGGTAATAGCACGACATTTTATTCTAGCAACTTTCCAACATTATACAAGCAATGTTTAAAATGTGTCCCTGATTTTTGGGCTTTTGTCCCCCCAATACATTTTGGCTTTTTCCAGATTTCTTGTGATGCTACTGTGTTGTAAAGGGGGTGGATGCTGCAATCCTTTTTGGTTAAGATACCTAGTAACTATGAACCTGATATCAGTTTGCCATCCATTCCCTATTGCAATACTACTAGCTTAGCATTTTTTAGTGTAACATAGGCAATTTATTCCTCAAGGGCAACAGATACTTTATTTGTAGATGAAACAATGAAGTATAAAGTTGTTTGCTAACAGCAACTTCTTCATTAGTTACAGATCTCTTTAATGTGGAATTACTTCGATGACTTTTACTTCTTCAGAGATTGTGCATATTTACGGATACTGGTGGACTGTAGATGTTTGAGTAGACTTTTATAATGGAAATGTTCTGAACTGGGAAGTTTTGTCATTATTGGTGCATGCATTTTGTTTCACTGTTTACTGGAAAAATGTTCAAAACAATAAACTTAAAACACCCTCTAAAAATGTACTGTATTGCACAAGGAATATAATTTAATACAATCAGGAAGGTGTATCAAAGAGCATGTGTATGTTTCGTGTGCAAGGGGCCTGTGAGTTGAAAACAGCCCAACGTTAATCTTTACCTGCCACTGGCAAAATGTATTTTCTTTGAATGTGGTTTTCAATGCTGTTTCAATGAATGTGAGTTTCAAGGGCAGAGAAGTTTTAATACTAAGTCTGTTTTCATTGTGAAACTGTATTGCTTTGTTTAGCAGATATCTATTAGTGTTTGTGCTATAAAATGCAAAATAAAACTTTCAAATGGAATCCAAATCATCGCAGAAGTAAAGCAGCATGCACATTAGTGTTTATGGTAAATGGGGTGACATAACCAAGTAATGGTTCATTGGAATGGCTGCAGGGGGGAGGCTCCATTCGACCATGATTTTGTGAGGGGGGGGAGGGTGGCAAAAGACAACCCCGGCTGAACTATAACCTCTCAACTGTCCATATTTTAGCAGAACTAATAGATTTTTGCTTCTTATTTTTGGTTTGTTCCTCATAAAATTTGTGGTTTTCTGGCAACTTATTTAGGAATTAAGTCACTAAATAATGACAGACACTGAGTTTCAGACTTCATAACCTTCAGAAAAATGCATGTTAAAGCAAGACCTGTTATTCTATCAACTGTCTCAGTTTATACAAGAGCAAAGTTTAGTACTGTTTATATGTTCCCCCAGTATATTTGGCCTTGTCCAGATTTCCTGCATTAACAGGTTGAGAGGTATGTGCAAATAAATTGCTTTATAGAATTAGGCATTTTCAAACCTCTCAACTCTCCCTGATTTTGGCTCAAAATGTTGCAATTCCCCTAATAATCCCTCTGCAAAATGGCAATTTTGGAAGAAAATGTGGAGGGTTTACAATTAATAAATAACTGTAATAATCAGAGTTATAGATTACTTTTATTTCAGAAATGCATGTAGATTCTTTTATTTTGTCAGCTGCTCAAGTTAGCAGTACTAATATTAAAAAGGTGTCCCTTCTTTGACAGGTTCCCAGCTGTATTGTGTGGCTATTTTATATTTTTGCATCACATTTTTGGTCTGTTTGTCATAAAATTGTGTTTTTTTATTTTTTGCAAATTAGTAGCAAATCATTAAAGAGGGTGGCTGTGGGTGTGCAGCGGTTAGCATTGTTGCCTCACAGCAAGAGGTTCTCCGGTTCAGTCCTCACCTGGAGTGCCTTCTGTGCAGAGTCTGCATGTCCTCCCTTTGGTTGTGTGGGTTTGCTCCGGTTTCCTCCCAAAGACATGCTGTAGGTGGATTGACACTCTAAATTGACCCTAGGTGTGAGTGTATGTGTATGTGTGCCTTCTGTGGAAGGTTGGTTGCCAGGCTGGCAACTCAACACCATAAAATTTCACTGCCAATCATGAGCGGACAGGTGATCCACTGTGGTGACCCCTAACTAGGAAAAGCTGAAAGAAGAAGTGGCAAATCATTAAAGACTGAAGTTAGAAAATAATGACTAACATTTGAGTTTCAGATTTCATTCCCTTCAGAAAATTCATACTAATGCAAGACCTAGTATTCTATTATCTTTCTAAGTTTATAAGAGCAATATTTAAAAATTGTCCTTATTTTTGGGTCTTTGTCCCACTTCTATATATGGCTTTGTCCAGATTTCTTGTTCTGAGGTTGAGAGGTATGACAAATGTGTCAGGGTCATCAACAGTCAGCCAGAGACATTTCAAATTGTGACATACGTATTTCACCCCACTCCCCCATGTAGTGACTCTGGATGTGTCCAAGCAAGGCAAGGAGCAGTTATGCAGTGTAAATGTGCAGAGTATCCCACCATCCAAGGTAGACACAAGTACTACAGTAGCTTTTCATCTGTCCTTAATTTTGCAGAATGTTTGGGTTTCTGTCATATTTTTATACTGTTGATTTATGCTTATTATTATTCAGAAAGTGCTTGTTGCTCTGTGTTTAAGTAGCAATGCTTTAATGACCATCAGGTAAGCTTGTCTGAGATTGTAAGATGCAAGTTAGCTTTAATAAGCATACTGTTAAAGGATTGCCAACATTGAAAGCCTTTCTGTTGTTGCCATGCAGATAATTCCTACATAACTAGATAACGTATAAGCCTTGGGTATTGAAATGCATATGAAAGCATTTGTAATAAAGGACAGGATTACATTATTTTAAGAAGCTAATTACATTTGTTAAAGACTTGCAGTCATCTTTGCAGGCTTTAACTGTAAAATAAACATAATGCCAATCTATTGTGTGTCGTCCATAACCTGTGCTTGAGCTTGTTTTTTGTTTGCTTTTCAATTTTTACTTTGATCATGTTTTCCCCATGAAACAAGTAGATAGTTGTTGTCAGGCAGGAAGTCTTTTTTGGATAAAAAAAAACATTTTACAAGTGGGGGTTGTGATGCCCGTGCTCTGGCCCAGCAATCAAGGAGCCTCAATCCTCACCATTAACACCAGTGAGGGGCATCTCATATAGGAGGAAAGGATAACAATTACATATAGTAAAGTGCAACTTCCCTTAAGAGCACACAGAGATCACAGTCAGTCCAGGGCTGGATGCTCCCTTGCTCCCCAGATCCCCAATAAGAATCCCCACTGGGACAGCTATAGGGTCCAAATCTAAGCTTAGTGGGAAGCTAAAACCTCCAGCACTCTGTCCAACCAGTGCTTCATGTCCTTGCCCAAGTAGCTGACACACACACACACACACACACACACGCACACACACGCACACACACACACACACACACACACACACACACACACACACACACACACACACACACACACACACACACACACACACTTTGAGAAGAGTTTATATAACCACAGAGACACTCCTGGGGAAGGCTGGCACAGGTTCTCCAACTGTGCCCCTTTTTTCCAGACTATACGGTAGTACCAGCTGCCACCACCCACTAATATTTATCAGCTACTCAAAGGCCCTTAAAATGGTGGCCAGTTATTACTGTGCAATATTATTATCCAATTGGTAGTATAGCCAAGGGCTAAAGCTATTAGAGTGGCTTTGTACAATTTTACCAGAGGCACATAAGTACTCTAAAGAGCTTAAATTATCTCTACAAACACAGCCACAGTTGAAAGGGTTTTAAAATATTTAATAACAAATAGTCAAAATGCAAGACAGTACTTTTTACTACACAGTGCTAGTCAAGAGTTCAGAGATTACAGAGAAATACTTAAAATAATTCAGTAGTACAGTTCTGACATCACAAAAAACACTTAGTCTAATCATTCTAGTTTCTAGCTATTTCTAAGAGAAGACACAAGTCTAAGATAAACTTACATATAGAACAAAGGCAGTGCTGAATTGGATGGTCAAGACAAAAATAATTTATGCTCTCTGATTCTCTCTATTTTTAAAATCACATTCCTGGTTTACATTACATCATTCTTCACACTTTCCTGGGTTCCTAGGCTAACAGAAACTACATTTACATTCTTCACCTCTGGGTAGAAACCAGAGAAATAAAAGACATTTATGCATGCAAATTCTGGCCATTAACTCTGGCCTTAAAACAATAACAAGAATTCTTTCATCTAGACCGTCCGGAGCCGTGTTTAGATCAAAAGGTCACAGCATGCTTTACTTGGTCAGTAGAGTGCACTGTTGTTACATTGTTTCCCAGTTCCACACTATTTTTACCATTTAAGACACAAGCATGTGGCTTACATTAATATTTACAAATGACAGAATTATCTATAAAATTCTATCTGGCTAGGCTAGCAGCCTTCACATTTCTCCCCCCCTGCCAGAGAACTCAAGCTAGTTTTTCAAGTGACCCTTGAGAAACGCTGCTTTACAGGGTTAAGTCTATCTGAATACACCTTACCTCATTCCCTGTCTTGAGAGCTCATCTGCATTGGCATTGCTTATCCCACTGTGGTGCTGCACTGACATATATGCTTGCAACCCCAGGCTCCATCTTAGCAACTTAACATTTTGCTGGCTGACTCTGTTTAACCATGGTAGGGGGTTGTGATCTGTCATAACAGTGAATTTCCTTCCATACAGATAAGGCTGAAGTTTCTGTAGTGTCCACACTATGGCTAGACATTCCTTTTCTACAGCTGCATAGCATTCCTCCCTAGGCTGGAGCCGACAACTGAGATAAATGACTGGGTGCTCTTCTCCCTCTGAAGAAATCTTGCTAAGTACAGCCCCCACCCTATGGTTTGAAGCATCCACCTACACAACAAATTATTTGCTGTAATCTGGACTGGCTAACACAGGGGTCCTCCCAAAGCTTCTTTAAGCTTCTGGAATGCCTGCTCACATGCTGGGGTCCACACTACCTTATCTGGCCTGTTCTTTCTTCTCAGGTCCGTGAGGGGAGCAGCTATGGTACTATAACTGGGAATGAACTTTCTGTAGTACCCTGCTGTCCCTAAAAATGCCCTCACCTGCTTTTTAGTAACAGGTGCAGGCCATGCCTGAATGGCTTCCACTTTGACAGGTTCTGGTCTTATCTTACCACTCCCCACTTTATGTCTTTGGTAGGAGACCTCTGCCACACCCACCTGACATTTTCTCAGCTTAATGGTCAAGTCTGCCCAGCACCTCCCTGACATGCTAAAGGTGCTCTGGTCAGGAATGGCTGTAGATGGCAATATCATCTAGGCAAGCCCTCCTGCTCCTGCTAGGATATGCTCTACCAGCCTCTGGAAAGTTGCTGGGACATTCTTCATCCCAAAGGGCATCTTGCTGAACTCATGCCAGCTAAAAGGAGTCACAAAGGCTGAGTTCTCTCTACCACTGGGAGTCAAGGGCACCTGCCAGTAACACTTGGTAAGATAAATAGTTGTAAGATACTTAGCCCCACCCAGTTGATCTAGGGCCTCATCTGTCCTAGGCATGGGGTAAGCATCTGACTCTGTGTGACTATTTAATTTCCTGTAGTCTACAGAGAACCTGGTGCTGCCATCCTTCTTTGGCACCAGCTCTACTAGAGAGGCCCAGAGACTGTGGGACTCTTGAATCACTCCTAGTTCCAGCATCTCCTGTACCTCCTCCCTCAGAGTCTGTTTGACTCTCTCAGGCACACTATAAGGGGTCTGCCTAATAGGCCTTTGGGGTCCTCTGTCCACCTTGTGCTACCCCAGGTGGGTGCACCCTGGTTTCCCAGTGAACATGCCCCCAAATTCCTGCAACACTGCTCAGATTTCTCAAACCTGGGTAGGAGATAGCTGCTGGGACATTGCTACCCCTTTCACTAAGGTGTCAGCCCAAGCCTCACTGAGGAGATCAGTCCCTAGATCTCCCTCAGATTCCTCCTGCAATCCACTGCAAATGCTCAGCACAAGGGCCTTCCTATCATGGTAAGGTTTTATCATGTTAACAAGGTACAATTTGTGCCCCTGCCTTCTGCCTATCAGTTCCACCATGTAATTAACATCACATATATTTCTTACCACCTTGTAGGGTCCCTTCCAAGCTGCTTGCAGCTTGTTGTGTCTGACAGGAATGAGAACCATTACCTGCTGCCCCACAACATACTCTGTATCTCAAGCATTCCTGTCATACCACACCTTTTTCTGTTGTTGGGCTTCTGCCAGGTTCTCCTGGGCCAAGCCCATGAGTTCCCTGAGCCTTGTCCTGTGGTTTAGGATGTATGCAACAACAGACTCCTTGTGAGACTCACACTCACCTTCCCAGTCATCTCGAATTAAATCTAGAGGTCCCCTCATGCTATGACCATGCAGCAACTCAAAGGGTGAACAATCTGTGGATTCCTGGGGAACCTCTCTGCAAGCAAACAACAGATGAGGCAAATATTTTCCCACTCCCTCTTAAACTGATCTGCAAATTCCTGTAGCATGGACTTGATTGTAGAGTTTAACTTTTCAGCAAGACCATTAGTCTGGAGATGGTAGGGGGTGGTCTTCATGTGCTTCACCCTACAGGACTTCCACAGACATGCCAGCAGGTCTGACATGAAATTGTCACCTCTGTCAGTCAGTCAGTATTTCTTTTGGGAAACCTACCCCGCTGAAAATCTCTACCAAAGCATTTCATAGGTTCATAGGTTTATACTAGGCTATCTGCCCGAGGGCATTTACAAGCCTAGCCCATCGTTTTGTGGCTTACGCCACCCCTTTAGTATGGGGAACTATACCCATTATTTTGCTGTGCCTCTGTCGAGCAGTGACACTGAGGTAATCCCTGGGGTATATCTGCGATCTCCCATCCATTGGTCAAGATTTCTCTTGAACAAGGCCAGCGAGGTGCTCTGCCTCACATGTACCGGGATTTTGTTCCACAGCATAGGGAGTCTTTGGGTAATGAATCTATCCCTCCAGCACGTCCTATTAATAGCCGTGTCGAGGTTTAAGTCTCCTGCCCTTGTGGCTCTGATGGATCTAGATTTTTTGAGGTGAAGCATATTCATCAAATCTGGGTTTGACATGGCCTTGTATGTTAGGCAAAGGTCACCTCTGAGCAAGCGGTGGCGACTGAATAGAGCTGGAGTTCTTTCAGTCGGGCAGCATAGGACAGATTTTGAGACCCTTTATCCTTTTGGTGAGGAACTTTTGTGGCCTCTCCAGCTGCTGCAGGTGTCGGGTCAGATACATCCCAAATGGGGCATTGTACTCAATCATTGATCTGATGAGTGATGAGTAAAGGGAGACTATGACCTCCCTTGATCTAGATGAGAATCCCTTCATGATAAGGTGGGCAATGTAGAAAGTCTTCCTAACTACTTTAGCTACATGGGTGTCGAATGACAGACTACTATCAACCTGGGTCCCCAGGTCCCTGATAACTTCTTCTGTGCTCAGTGGATTGCCACCTATTTGGTAGCTAGGGGTAACCTTGTTTTTCCCAAAGGGTATGACTATGCATTTTTGGCATTTAACTTCAGGCCGTGGCTCTGGCACCAGTTATCCGTTTCTGTGAGACCCTTCTGAAGGATATCTGTGTCAGATGTGTTTTCTACTATGGCCCAGTTTGCAGTCATCTGCAAACTTTGTCAGCCATAACCCTCCTGTGTTTGCTTGTACTTGAAAAGTAGATGCCAAACAAGACTGGGCCCAGGACTGAGCCCTGTGGGACACCACTTGTGACAGGTTTTGAGTCTGACATGGCGCCAGCAACTCTGACCCTGTGGGTTCTGTCACTCAGCCAGTTTGCAACCCATCTTGTGATGTATGGGTTAACATTTAAGCTGATGAGTTTTCAATGATACCGAGTGGGGTATTGTATCGAAGGCCTTAGCCAGATCGAGGTAGGCTGTATGGACTGCCTTTCCCTGATCAATGGCTTTGGTGGCTGTTTGGAAAATGTCAACCAAGTTTAAAAGGCATGATCTGCCTTTGACAAAGCCAAACTGGGTTGGATCCAAAGTCTGCAAATTCCTATGTCTTTATTTATGAGGTCCATTATGATCCTCTCCATGGCTTTGCAGATAAGGCTTGTCAGGCTAATGGGCGGTAATTTCCAGGGTCGGTGGAGGCACCGCCTTTGTGAAGTGGGACCACAGTTGCAGTGCGCCACTCCTGGAGTGCGTATCCAGAGGTAAGACTTTGATTAAACAGCTGTCCTAGCTGTGGGATTAATTCCTCATTGAGTTAGTGTAGCACACAGCCGGGGAAACCATCAGGCCCCATGCATGCTGTGTTTTTGCTTTGGAGAGAGCAGTTCTCACTTGGGCTGGAGATGTTTGGGGGCTGCAATCGTTTGGTATAGATATCTCTCCTTTTGGGGGAGGGAGAAGTTTGCACTGAACCTGTCAGCCAGTATGTTGGCAATGTCTGTAGGATCAGTAATCTTCACATCATTTTGAACTAGTTCTGAGCATATCTGGGAGTTTCCTCCTAGGTGTCTAACATAGCTAAAGAAGGCCTTATGATTGTCTTTTGAGTCTTTAGCTATTTTTCTCTCGAAATTTGCTTTGGATGATTTTATGAGAGCTCTTAGTTTTTACTTATAGTGATCAAGGGTGTCTTACCTTTTAAGGATTTTGCTGTATCTTGTAGTAGCTTCCTCCTTTTATTGTAGAGTTTGTTTATGGCTGGGGTCCACCAGACTGGGCGCTTGCCTTTGGTACTAAGAGTCTTTGTTTTGTTTGGGATTGCCTTATCCATGCAGTCCTGCAGGTGCTGGTAGAAGGCGTCTGTAAGTGATTCAGCGGCTTGAGTACTGTTTTCCACCAGCTCGGGGCCTTAAAGGAGACCACACTAGTCTTTAGAAGTGTGAAGTCGGCTTTTGAGAAGTTCTTTACTGTGGTCTTTTTATTTCAGGTGGGGTGGGATGAGGACCTCCAGCGAGATTAGTTGTGATCTGATCTCACCAGTGAGGGTATACTTCGGTGTTGAACATTGTGCTCCCATGTTCGTGATGATGAGATCAAGTATGTTATCTCCTCTTGTGGGGATGGTGACTAGTTGTTCCATGGCATTTGAGTTTATGAATTCCAGGAACTTTTGGGCTAGGGTGTTTGGGCTTGAGTAGTGTTCCCAGTCTATATTAGGGTAATTGAAGTCACCTAGTATGATGGTGTTTGGTGATACATTTATCCCCTCTAGTGTTTTCAGGAAGGCCATGTGAGGTTCCTGAGTTTGTGAGGTGGCCTGTAACATGCTACAATTTGCAGAGCAGTCTTGCCTATGGTTAATTGCACCTGGATGGTCTCCGATGCATCGTGCGTTGCCACCAGTCTTGAGGTGTGGGTGTCCTTAATGAATATGGATACCCCCCCTCCTTTCTTGGTATTGTCCGGATTTTGGGGCGGAGCATGATATGAGGTAAAACCTGATGGCTGGGGTGCTCTCAGGAGCCTTGAACCAGGTTTCTGTCACAGCACAGACATCGATGTTCTCCATACTGAGAAGGGCCTCGAGTGCGTGCATTTTGAGATTGAGACTTCTGGCATTGAGCAGCATTACCCTTAGTTTTTCCTTTTTGTGTTCTAGGGTGGTAGGTTTAGAATTTGAGCCTTGCCTAAAAAGGCACTATGGGGTGGCAAGAGCCTTTGCCAATATCCGAATCCCAGGGGTGACAGGTGCAAGCCGTCCCTTGCGAAGCAGCGTGGCTTGTCCAGCATGTCATCCCAGGCAGACAGATACTGGATCCCCTTTGAATGACACCAGTGTTTAAGCCAATTGTTAAAGCTGATCATCTTATCTCTGTATTGTGGCATCACTCTTGGTGAAGGTAGGATACTGCTCAAGGTCAGGGTCATACCTGCCTGGGCTACATAGTCAGAGAGCTCCTCAATGTCTCTTTTCATGTAGTCCAAGGAGTGCGTCTCAGGTCGTTTACACCAGCGTGGACAATGACTGAGTCATATTTGTACTTGCTGTTGAGAGACCTGAGTGCTTGCGTTATGTGGCGGATTCTAGCGCCCGACAGGCAGCTTACTGTGACCTTCTCCTTACTCAGTCTGGTGAGCAGGACATCAGTGTGTCTGACTATGGAGTCACCAATGACTAGTGTGTCTGGCATTGTGTTTGGCCTTAAGGGCTGTGACTGTTTGACACTCTGACTGTGAGGTCTATGTGTTGCAG
Organism: Protopterus annectens; assembly: GCF_019279795.1. NCBI lineage: Eukaryota > Metazoa > Chordata > Ceratodontiformes > Protopteridae > Protopterus > Protopterus annectens. The sequence goes on along the minus strand of NC_056729.1, from coordinate 635,560,602 downwards.
GTGTTGTGTTCTGAGGTTGTGGTTGTTTGGGTGTCTGCTTTGGTGGCCTCTGCTGTTTTGGTAGATTTTTGATCAGAGCCTCAGTATGTCTTTGTGTGTTTATGTGTATGATTTGAGGTTGTAATGGTGCTATGTGAGACTGGGTCTATAGTGTGTGTGGTAACCTTCTCCTCCTGACTGGTCTTGCCAGTCCTGTGTTGAAGAGCTCAGCCTCCAGTTTGGCCGTATAGTTGCATCTCTCGCATGTATTTGTGTTTTGTGGGAGGAGGAGAGGGTTGTCTGTGTACATGAGGCAATTGTAACATTGCCTCAGTATTCTAGGTTCACCAGCTGAGCAGGAGAGGACACTAGCAACTGATCCCTCGACATGCTAGAAGGATAGACAAAAACTTTAAAAAGATTCAGGGGCGTGGGTGACCGAGAAATGGGGGTTACCTTTTTGGGGTACTATCTATGACAAGAGTGCCGTATCAAGGTAATAAGTACTGTAGGAGCAAGTGCTAGGTTTAACAGATAGAGAATAGTCTACTTGGAGTCAAGTGGAGATGATCTTTTTAGTTATAGGATAAGCTGATTAGATCAGTAGTATAGTTCGAGGAAGGTAGTTTTAAGGGAAAATTTGAAGAGTGGACTTTAGGTAGCCGAATAGTTTAAACCTGCCTAACCGCTGCCCTAGTGTGCAACAGTGGCAGATACGCTCTAAATCAGCGCTAGCAGCGTTTACAGTTTATACCAGGGGCTGGAAAAAGCTACAAACTGGGCCAAAGCGACCAATAAAGTACGAGTTACTGGCTGAAACCGCACAAAACTGGACAAAGGCAGCTCAATGCTTCCCACTCCCACTGGTAAGCAAGGTAACTTCCTCTCCCCCAAATAAGGCAAGGAAACAGTACACAGGAACTACAACCAAAGCCCAGGAATCAGCAACTCTGAAACTGGACTAAACTAGTAAAGCAGGAAAAACAAGAGATATTTTTTTCTTTTTTTTCACAGAACAGGCAGAAACAGGTACAGCAAACACTTATAAATGCTATGAATCAGCTACTACAGCTTACACAGAAGAATTTGCTACAAATACAGTCAAATAGTAACAAACAAGGATTCCAAGTGCAATATTAAGTTAAATGCAGTAAAAACAGCTTCAGTGCCTCAATGGAGGAGAAAACCACCACCTCAGGGTATCATGTAGCATAATCCACTGCCACTAGGATATACTTTTTCCCTGTGGAACTTGGGGTACTCAGAGGACCCACAATATCCATAGCTACCCTCTGAAATGGCTCCTCAATCACAGGCAAAGGCATCAAAGGAGCTCTCACCTTGTCTCCTGCCTTTCCTACCTTTTGGCACTGCTCACAGGTCCTGCACTACCCTGTTACATGTCTGGAAATTCCAGGACAATAGAAGTTCTGCATACTATGCCTCTTTGTACATGTTATACCTTTATGACCTGCAAAGGGAATATCATGGGCTATGGCTAGAAGCACCAGATGGTAGGTTCTAGGCACAACCAACTGCTGTACTTTCTCACCTTCTAGTCCTCCCTCAGGGGTCCACTCTCTGTATAGTAACCCTTTGTCCCAGTTTACAAATTCCACCTTTCCTTGAGAATCAGGTGCCTCTTCAGCTACCTGCCTCAGGCCTTGCAATATAGCATCTGAGAGTTGAGCCTGTCTCAACTCTCTCATTGTAACCCTTCCCAGCTCCCCCTCCACAGGAAGTCTGGCATTCTCTGACAGTGGTGTCTCGCTGTCAGTCTGGGTACTTCTACTCACCTCTACCATTACAGTCTGTCTGTCCAAGGGACCATCAGTACCCCCAAGCAACTGTGGTTCACCTTCAGTCTCACTGCTACAGAGTACCTGCTTCCCTGAAGTAACCACCTCACCAGTCCTTGCTGAAAGTATGCAGTCTGTCTGGGTCTCCCCCAGGCTACCAGACCCACATGCATGTCTCCTAGCCTGACTGTGTGTAACTGCATAAGCACATGGTACTGCCTCATCCAAATCCTTTCCTATCAGGACATCTGCAGGATGGTAGTTTGGTACCACTGTTGTCTCAAGACAACCTACTATTGGCATTTTGCCTTTCCCACTTACAGGCTCCCTCACCTTTTGTTTCCTACCTTGCCTCTGTGGGCATCTGTATGCCACATGGCCCCACTGGGTGCATTAAAAACAATTAACCCTAGCACCTGGATGTGTACCTGGAGTAGTGGCTTCCCCTGCTTCTGACAGATTCTGTTGGGGCAGTCTGTGCTGCCCACCATGGGTTCCTTTAGACCCATGAGCAGTACTGGGGGTCCCTTTCCCATGCAGGGCTGCTTTGCTTGCCAGGTATAGGTCTCCCTTATTACACAACTCATCTGAAGTACCACTATCAGCAAACCAGATCCTCATGTCATCAGACAAAGTGCTAAGGGCTTGTTCCCTCACCAAAAGTTCTTTCACTCCTTCAAAAGTGGGGACTTGGCATCCACTCACCTACCTATTGAAATAAGTGCTCAGTATTGCAACATATTCACACACACTTTCATCTGCCTTGTGCCTATGTTCACAAAACTTTTCCCTGTATGTTTCAGTTGTTAGCTTAAACAATTCTAACAAGTGATTTTTAACAGCAGTATAATCAAAACATGCAACGTCAGACATTTTTGACAAAACAGTTACAGCTTTACCATGGAGTAAAGGGGTCAGGAACTGTACCCAGAGCCTTTGATCAACACCATACTCTTTGCATACTCTCTCAAACATATGAATGAAACTATCAAATGTATCCCCCTCTTTAAACTGGAGAAGAAATTTACTGATATTTTGTTCTTTTGGGATCCAGTTAATCCCTTCCCCATTACCTCCATGACTCTGGTGAAGAGTCAACAACTCCTTCTCATGATGCCTCTGCCTCTCTTTTCCTCAGATTCCAGATGTAGTAGTTGCTCATTATCCTCAGCCTGCAAACATCACAGTCTCTCATTTGCTTCTATTTCCACATGCCTGGCCTCCAACTCAAGTCTCTTTAGCTCCAGATGGATTTTTAAGTCCTCTGTAGAAAGGTTGAGCTGTCCATTCTCTGAGGGTATTTTACCTCCACTGCCAGTCTGACTGTCATCCTGGCTGCCATTTTCTGAGGCAGCTGTAACCAAGGCTGCAAACAGGTCGGCCTTAGTCAGGTTTCCATGCACCAGTCCCCTAGCCTGGCACATCTCCACCAGCTGGCTCCTTGTCAGCTTTCCATACTCCTCTGCTCACATGCTGCCTACTCACCCTGACTAACTAAGCTAACAAAAGAAATAAAACAATTGTGATCTGAACTCTGAGTATTCACTGCATGGCTGATTTAGAGTACAAAACATCTTCAGAGCTCACAGCACACAAGCTACAGGAATTCACTCTATCCACACCACTACAAGCCAATTAGTATTTGTCACCAATTAATATGTAATGTGGATATCCCACTACTGCCAAACAATTAATATGTGGTGTGGATATCCCACAACTGCCAAACAATTAATATGTGATGCCCATGCCCTGGCTCAGCAATCAAGGAGCCTCAAGCCTCACCACTAACACCAGTGAGGGGCATCTCATATAGGAGGAAAGGATAACAAATACACACAGTAAAGTGCAATTTCCCTTAAGAGCACACAGAGACCACAGTCAGTCCAGGGCTGGTCACTCCCTTGCTCCCCAGGTCCCAAATAAGACTCCCCACTGGCACAGCTATAAGGTCCAGATCTCAGCCTAGTGGGCAAACTAAAACCTCCAGCACCCCCTCTGTCCAACCAGTGCTTTGTGTCTCTGCTCAAGTAGCTGACACACACACACACACACACACACACACACACACACACACACACACACACACACACACACACACACACACACACACACACATGCACAGACACTCTTTGAGAAGAGTTTATATAACCACAGAGACACTCCTGGGGAAGGCTGGCATGGGTTCTCCAACTGTGCCCCTTTTTTCCAGACCATATGGTAGTACCAGCTGCCACCACCCACTAATATTTTTCAGTTACTCAAAGGCTCTTAAAAGGGTGTCCAATTATTACTGTGCAATATTATTATCCAATTGGTAGTATAGCCCAGGGCTAAAGCTATTAGAGTAGCTTTGTACAATTTTACCAAAGGCATACAAGTACTCTAAAAAGCTTAAATTATCTCTACAAAAACAGCCACAGTTGAAAGGGTTTTAAAATATGTAATAACAAATAGTCAAAACACAAGACAATACTTTTTACTATACGGTGCTAGTCAAGAGTTCAGAGATCACAGAGAAATACTTGAAATAATTCAGTGGTACAGTTCTGACATCACAGAAAAACACTTAGTCTAATCTTTCTAATTTCTAACTTTTTCTAAGAGAAAACACAAGTCTAAGATAAACTTACATATAGAGCAAAGGCAGTGCTGAGTTGGATGACCAAGACAAAAATGCTTAATGCTCTCTGATTCTCTCTGTTTTTAAAATCACATTCCTGGTTCACATTACATCATTCTTCACACTTCCCTGGATTCCCAGGCTAACAGAAACTACATTTACATTCTTCACCTCTGGGCAGAAACCAGAGCAATAAAGGACATTTGTGCATGCAAATTCTGGCCATTAACTCTGGCCTTAAAACAATATCAGGACTTCTTTCATCTAGACCAGCCAGAGCCGTGTTTAGATCAAAGGGTCACAGCATGCTTTACTTGGTCAGTAGAGTGCACTATTGTTACATTTTTTCTCAGTTCCACATGTAACACTATTTTTACCATTTAAGACACAAGCCCATGGCTTACATTAATATTTACAAATGATGGAAATATCTATAAAATTATTTCTGGGTAGGCTGGCTGCCTTTACAGGGGTATTACATAGATTGCTACTTTCAGCATGTTACTTGGTACTTTAATAAAGCTGAATATAAATTATAATTAGAACTGAAGTGCAAGGAGTAGGGGTTTGAGTTGAGTGCTGCTTGTTTTTCTTATACTTGATTTTGATTGGCATTCCAGTAATGTATTTAAAAAGTAATTAATTTTTTCATGCCTCACAATCTTTTTGTTTCCATCTAGATATTAAGTAAGCTGTCATGCAGCCAATACATTGAAATATTTTTTTTCTTTTACACTTCATTTTGTCTTGATTGGACTCTCATAATGATGGTTTGGCACCCAGGGCAGTGTATTTAATTAAAGTTACAGTTTTTGTGGTTTTGAGCATAGCTCCTCCCCTTCTGGTTGGCCACACCCCTTTTCATTGACCCCACCCATTCAGCTGTCTCCTGCAGCCCCCTTTTGATTTGAAGTCACCAGCCACCACTGATGATGACATCATCATTATATGATGTAGGTAACATATCCTGCTATATGAGTGTTGTACAAAGTGTGGAATTTGGAATTTTTTGTGGCTTCAATGTGCAGGTGTATTTTAAATGACAGCTTCTCAAACTAGATGCAATAAGCTATCAGGAGTGCATGTTGCAGAAGTGAGACATATGCACCTGTTTATCAATATGTTGTGTACATTACATGCTTGCCATCACATACACACACACACACACACACACACACACACACACACACACACACACACACACACACACACACACACAAACACACACATTGTGATCAGCATGGATGCAACTGTGGATGTATGTGTGTTCATAAATATGATGAATTCACGTCTACATTAAGACAATCACAATGTCTATTGTCAGTAAAAAGCTTTAGATAATGTAACAATGCAGTTGTGCTGTTTATTCTATAATGTAGTTGATATTTGTGAACTAATGACATATACATTTTCAAGTGCATGAGTGTAAGGAACACATGAGTTTGAGTAAATATGTGTTCAGTCAGTAACACGTCCCTTCCCTTTGGTTTTGTTTTTATATGAATTTTAATGGGATGAAGAATAACTGGGCAGTAAACATAGTAATACATGCCAATCAGCTCTTAACATAACACACCATTGAGCAGCTGCTTTGCAAGATGAATGGCAAAGTGTTTGCACATTTAATGAATACAATTTGAACTTGAGAAGCACTTATGCATTATACTATGGCAGAAGTCGCTGACAGATACTATGGTATTCATACTGTAGTTTATATTGGAAATGTTGTATTATAACTGTTGTGATATTAAGGACTATTGCTATTGCCTTCCCCATTTGCGTGCAGTTAGGTAATGAGTAAGTAAATGTGAGTTTCTGCTTCACTGAAAACATAGTAATAGTTCTATTGGTCACCTTCCTTTACACAAACACACTAAGTGCCAAGTGCAGCCGTCAGCACATTGGACAGTACTGAGTATAAAAAACACACCTGCTGCTAGCTTTCCCTGTGGCATCAGCTGTAAGAACAATGGTTTCATATTTAAGGACAAATGACACATGGTTTGAATCCTGCTCAATCTAATTTTTTTACACATGTTGTTAGGATGGCATTAAATTTGATAATTTTTGCAAATGTGAGAGACAATGACTACAGTGAAGTGCTATATAAAAATGAACATCAGTCAGTTTATGTCAACAGGGCACATATGGATTTGCATTTTTATACATTCGGCAGCCTAAATAAATGTTAGAGTAAATATTTAATAGTACTGCCTTTATCCTGCTTGAACTGTGTGTTGCTTTAGTGCAGCAAGTTTAAGTAGCATTGTGTGCAGGTAACCACACTATGCCATAGGCCAGGAAGAGTCACTTACCATCACTTGGCATTGATGCACAATGCCAAACTCCACACAAATGTAGAGGACAAAACGTGAAGGACTTTATAAAAGGGCATTTCTGCCTTATGTGTGATTCTATTTTCTGACTAGATTAAAGGTGTGGAAATTGGGTAGATAGGAAAATAGTGAAATGGGGGGGGGCAAGTAGGGGAAGAACAAAGGAGAAGCAATTTAAGAATTTGCAGGAGTGAATTAGGAAAGAACCATAGCTAGCCACATCTTCAACAGTGTAATATGAACATGTATATAAATTTGGATGAATTTGGATTGTCACCATAACATAGATGGGTGATAACAATGCATTTTTTTAAAACTATATCATTTTTGCTTCTTAAGCTTTAATTGTTATCATGCTTTTGTTTATAGTACTGTATAATTATGGAAACTACTGTATGTGATTTGTAACTTATTGAATATCACTCTAGTAAGTTTTGTATGTTCTGGAGCTTTTCTCCTCGGGCCTCCACTGAAAAAAGGGTTTAGCTCAGGTGGACATTCCCAGTCAACAAATGTAAAATAAATAAAATAAATAAAAATAAAAAGTATGTTGTATAGCCAACTGGATTGAATAAAGTATGTCATGCGCATGGTGGACAACTATGTATGGGAATTTTTTTTTTGTGGGACAGATGCCCAGTTTTTCAATTTTATCAGAGTAAGAGAGGAATGTTGGGTAAGAGACATAGGTATGTCATAATCAGGTAAGTAGGGTAGGTGAGAAAATGTGTGCAGGCAAACAGGACAAAAAGACTGAGACAGAGATGTTGAGGAATACAAAAGGCCGGGGAAAACCATGACTAGGGTTAGGGAGGGGACATCAGAGACCCATGCCTGTCAAGCATGGGGACAGTGAGAATTTAGTCCTCACCCTCAGAACTGTCATGACCATCCACATCTTCAACTTGCTGCTGCAGTGCTTGATGTTTTTTTCTTTGCAGCATTCCAGCTAGCATCTTCTTCATACAGCTGAGGAGTGCAGCAGTGATACCTTTTACAACCTCATGCAGCATGACTGGTAGCTTCTGGTGGGTGATAAAATCACCACCTCCACCAATACGCCCAGAGGGGACCACTGCACCAGTTGCCTGGGTAGTGCTACCTGTTGCTGAGGGCACAGGTAGTACAGGGTCTGCAGTGGCAGTACTGCCAGGTTGCATCCCAGATGTGCTGGGCATCATTGAAGAAGCCATTGGAGGGGTGGCAGGCTGAATTGCACTGTTTGGCTTACCTCCCTGTGCTGGAAATAATTTTCTCAGTTGTCAGAATTTGATGACATCAGAACATTGTGACCACACATATGAAAATAAAAAAGAGAGATAAGTGGTGTGGTAAGAGAAAAATTAAAGATAATTAAAACCAAAATATGTCACATACAATAAATTACTATGGTATAAATATAATTTTACTTTTACGTTAACTGTACTTTTTAAAAGTCACAAAATAGGATTGAGAATTGTTCCAAGTAATCCTTGCAAATGCAATATGCACATATTGCACATATGCTTTTTCAAATAATATAGATTAACACATGGCATTCATGCCAATTTTGCTAAAATTAATACTTTAGTCTGTATTTGTGGGATTTGAACCCACAATATCTGAATACACTATTACAATTAACTCTTACAATTTCCTTGAGTTACAGAATGAAGCATGCACACTTAATTTCACATTAAGATACAAATGCTTAATTTGCTATTGTATAGAGGAGCAATACTTTTACTACAAGAATAATTATTTTGTGCTGCATATATACCCTTTGTTTCTCTTAGTCTTTATAAGTGTTCAGCATGGGCTTCTCTGTTCGCTGCAATCTCCTGGGCAGCTGTAAAATACAGAGGATAGAAAAAATGAAGAGCACTATGCATAACAGTCTTGCCTATCTCCAACTTTGAGTATAATTTAAAGTATCTTTATCTGTATATCTACACAACTGTGGGATGTCAGCAGTCCTAAACTTATCCATATTGTGCCTTTTCAGGTCATTTAAGTGGTGCCTGTATTGCTCTCTAGTGTGTGGAATGCAAGGTGCACTGAAGACAACCTTGACAAGACTATTCCAAGCCTCTGATTTATATTGAGACCTGGTATAGCTTCCCTGCAATAGCTTATGACTGTGGCACTTTACAAAGAGTTCAGTGAATATTCCAGATTCCTCTACACCCCATCTTTGTGCCCTAAATTGGGCACATTCCTTTATAGCTCCAGACATGTCTGTGTAGGTCATACAGCAACAGTGTTTGCCTGCCAATTTATGATATCTTGTTTAACAGTCACTGTGCATAACCGCACAACCATGCCATCCACATTTCAACGATCTTAAGCAGAGAGCAACAAAGTCAGAATGAGAAGAAGGCAGTTAATGAATTAGGAAGAGTAATGTGACAGTTGGTATTAGTTTATGGGCTGAATGCTTATATACCTGTTAGATGAATTAGCTTTTCAGACATGTACTGGGATGTATACATTTTATGACCTGACATATTTTTTGGTGGCTTTACATACTGATAAAAGTAATTTGCACAATGTGATATTCAAGCCCATGTGCAATAGACAAGACATATTTTTCCCCAGAAGTGTGTTTTCCTCCTTGCCATAGACAAAGTGTTTGTCAGACATACTCAATTATATAGAAACATTTAAGAGTGAGTGATTAACCATGTATGTGTATGACCTGACAATGTCTTGATTTATGCATTCATTTGTATATGACTATAATTGAAGTATGAAGTCCATCCCAGTGCAGAAAAGACACTTGTTAAGTACAGAAACATAATTGTTAGTATACCACCAGTCACACATATAATCCATATGATATCTACTGCTATAAATAGTCATTTATATGTATATCTACTGCTATAAATAGTCATTTATATGTATACTTATATTTATATTGTTAATTGTGATATAAATTACAGTAGAAAAGCATTGATAAAAGTTGGAGTTTGTTGGATTATAACCCTGGCTCACCTGCATTGTAGCCATGAACCTCTACTAGTTGCCACAGGGAAGTCTGGCCAATAGGTGTACTTTTTACAGTAATTAATGTACAGACTGCTCATTGCAATTGAGGACATTTATTACACATGTTCATTAGTTATGTATACACAGTAAAGTGTTGAGTGATTAACAGTGTATGTGTGTGACATAAATGTTCAGAAAATAAATATTTAATTGTAAAACATTATTGTACTGATAATCACAGTTAGACATATAACATATGTGAGATCATGTGTATGCTCAATCCATCTGCTATACATAGTTATTTTTGTGTAAAATTATTTTTATATTGTTAATTTTAATATAAATTACAGTGAAACAGCATTATACAAGTTGGAGTTTGCTGGATTAGAACCCTCTCTCACCTGTATTGTAGTCCTTAACTTATTGCCACAGGTAGAGCTAGGCTGCAGCTGTATTTTTTACACTCAGTACTGTGCAGGAGTGCTGACTGTTGAGCAACGCCACTTATCATGTTTACGGGATGGAAAGAACAAGATGTAACAATGCATCATTTTTGAAAGTGACAATGCCTGCTTATTGTCTGCAGGTGTTCTGGAACTGCAGGTGTTGTGGAAGCATGCTGACCACCGTGCAATACTGCTTAGCTTGTTTGCGAGATGGAAGGCAAAAGATGTAACAATGTATCTTTTCTAAAATTGACAATGTCTGTTATTTGTCTGGGGCATTATGCCATATTTGCATAGAGGTGAGAAATTCAACATGTGTTATTCTTGAAAAAGTGTTTCTTATTTTTCATCATTAAAATATAAATGTGGGACTTCACCTACGATCTACATGTCCCCTATGATTTATCATGTTTACCAGGTGTGCTACACACACTCTTGAATCACAGCTGTAATTTATGCTGTCTTTATCATAGAAACAACTTCTATTAATTTTAACTTATTCATACATTTCACCGTATTTGCACTAAGCCACTTGTCATGCAAATATTTAAAAAAGGAAGCATAAACAACATTATAAAATACATTTTAATACACCTTACAGATGTTTACACAACTCTGGATTTGAACTGTCATACTAATGAACCTACCAAATACACTAGGATTGTCTTATCTCTCTTTTTGCCACAGAAACAGCTCTGTAGCAGGAAAGCAAATCATTGTGAATACAAGGAAGTCCTATTTCCTCCAGTCTTAACAAGACATATACACCTGTGCACTCATTTCTTTGTACATCTGTTGCTTACAGATTTATTGAAATGAGTGATGACACAACCAGTTACGGGCATTGTTTGCACCAATACAGCTCTGTTTTCTCTTTGCATTGTATTCATTGCTATCTTATCTGAGCTGTACTCTCAGGCATGCAATCTATAGGGCATTTGTATAATTGCCCCTTAATGTATGAAAAACAGTTTTCAGCAATGGCAGGAGAGTTTGTCTGTTAGTAAACAAAAATGAGAACTGTGTGCTGTTCACTTCCATTTAAAAGCTTGCTACAGTTACTTCTACACTTTATAATTGCATCCTGAGTGACACACCCACTGCAGGTAAGGATGTCTGAATTGCAGTTGTGTCTTCCATCTCCCTCACACTAATCATTCACAATTGCAATCCATTAACAACTAACAGTGAGGTAGTACCTCTGCTATGTTTACACCTACTACATGAAGTCAAACATTTGGAATTCAACAATTCTAATGAGTTTGCACCTCATTTGCATCTTCACCATGCTCAGACACCTGAATCTATAATATAAAAATGTAACCGTGTAGCTAGGAAACTTGAAAATGAGGAGACTTGTGCATTTGGAGAGCATAGAAGATTGCTATCCCTTTCGATTTATCTGCAGAGAAGGCTTCTGATCTTGTTAAGGATGATTGCATTTGTCAAATACAGCCCTGATTTCTTAACATGTTACAAAGAAAAATGTTATATACAGTAGGGAGTCAATTATCTGAACTAATTGGGACCTAGGGTAGTTCAGATAATCAAACTGTTTAGATAATCAAACATATAATTGAACTGGATAAAAAAAACTTCAAGAATCTTATTTTTTCTACATGCAGAGAATACACTTTTCAACCATTCAGTGACTCCATTGGACAATAAAGAAATGAGTGATCAGATAAGCATGCTATAAGCACAAAAAAAATGTGCAAGTGAATGTGTATAATGTTTTCATATTCATATTTTATGATTTTTCCGACCTAAAAGCTTTGGAAAGCTGCATTCGGATAAGTGACATTTCTGATAATCGACATTTGGATAATTGACTCTCTATTGTACATGGATTAGAAAATGGAACTTTTATCTGTATGCACTTTATATAGTTAACTGTTGGCATAGGCATTTTGGGCAGGGATTTTCTTTCTCGGATAAACAGCCTATTAACTTTCATCACAAATGTTATTGTTAAAACTGGTTATTTTACATTTTTTTTTATGTTATTTCAGGGAAATATAATCCCTGGGATTCAGTAAACAGCCATGCAGGAATAGGTTATTCCAGCAATAAAGGGACCATTCCCATGCCGCATGGCAGCATGCCATACATATTCATGAAGGCATGCTGTCATGCTGCAAAATGGACATGGTTCTGTGTATGAGTGCAGAGGGTGTGTCGGCGAGCAGTGCTCTCACAATACACACACCCCCTGAACACCAGTATTGCCTTTCAGAAATTTAAAATGAGTGAGAAAGCTTGTAATACCACCAACCAGTCAGAGTAAGAAATCTACCAAAGCAAAAGTTGATAGAATAACAGATTTAGCAAAAGCACATAGAGCACACCTCCCAACCCATCAGAGTAAGGAATGTAGACAAAGCTATAAGAGACAATTGTCCCACAAAGCAGAAAGTTAATAGAATAACAGGTTCAGCATTAGCATGAATATTCTGGAGGGTACAAATAATAAAACACAACAAATACATTTTTTTATACATCCAATAAAGTTTAAGCATAGCTGTGTGGGTGTGCCCATTGCTTCATTATGCTTAGTCCAGCTTAAACAGCACAAGAAGTTTAATAGCAAGAGACATTCATCATAAGCAGTACTGCAAGAGTGTAGTGGTTAGAGTGCATGCCTTGCAATAGCCATTCCCAGTTCAATCCTCACTGTAACCAAATTGCATTTTACATGTGAAAGCAGTATATAAACATTTTTTTTTATAATTAGCTACTAAATAACATATATATTTTTAACAAGAGTACTGTAGTAGGTCCATATGTGATGTGTCAGCTTAATAAAGTTGTAAAACCCCCATATAAACACAAGTGCCCCATACAGTATAGTCACACATGAATAAATGTAATGAAAGCACATTGGGGGATGTCAGGGACAGTAAACAAATTTATAATATGTAATGAATGATGAATCAATCCTATACAGCAGTCTATAAAATAAAAAAATAAGCAATGATAAACATTGCACAGCTCTGCTTACAAGTTGTTCATAGGTTCATAGGTAGGTACTAGGCTATCGGCCCAAGGGCCTAAGTAAGCCTAGCCAACAAAGCTTGCTGGCTTACGCCAACCAAAGAAAGTTAATTTCCTGTGCCCCCATTGAACAGAGCCACAGAAGTGATCCTCGGGGTGTATTTCCTATTTACCATCCACTCATCAAGATTTTTCTTGAAGACTGTTAATGAGGAACTTTGCTTGACATAGATGGGTAGCTTGTTACAGAATATGGAAAGTCTCTGGGACAGGAATCTATCCCTCCAGCAAGTCCTGTTTATTGTGGTAACAAGGTTTAGGTCCCTAGAGCATGTAGCTTAGAGAGATTGGAATTTCTTTAGGTGTAGCATGTCCAACAGCTCTGGGTTTGACATAGCTTTATATGTTAGGCAGAGATCACCTTGGAGTAGGTGATATGCTACAGAGTAAAACTGGAATTTTTTGAGACATTCAGTGTAGGGCATCTGTTTGAAGCCAGTAATCCTATTTGTGAGGTACTTCTGTGGCCATTCCAGCTGCTGCAGATGTCTTGTGATGTACATTCTAAAAGGGGCATTGTACTCTATAATGGGTCTAATGAGTGTCGAGTAGAGGGGGAACAATGACCTCTTTTTTCCTGGATGAGGACCCTTTTGTGATAAGGATTTTCTGACTACTGTGGCAATGTGATTATCAAAGGAGAGACTACTGTCCACCTGTGTCCCAAGGTCTCTTATCACACATTCGGCATTAAGAAGACTGCCGCCTATGTGGTAGTTCATGGGTACAGAGTTTTTACCAAAGGGGTTAACAATGCACTTTTCGGCATTGAGTTAGAGGCCATGTCTCTGACACCAGGCATCTGTCTCAGTGAGACCCTTCTGTAGGATGTGCACATCATTTGAGGACTCGACCATAGCTCCTAGTTTGCAGTCATATGCAAACTTCGTTATCCAGAAGCCTTCTGTGTTAGCCTGTACTTCACAGAAGTAGATACCAAACAGGAGAGGTCCCAGGACAAAATCCTGTGGTACTCCACTTGTCACTGGTTTGAAGTCAGATTTGGAGTCTGCAACTTTTACAGTGTGTGTTCTTTTACTGAGCCAGTTGGCAACCCATCTTGTGATATAGGGATTTATACCTAGTTTAGTGAGTTTAGCTATAATTCCAGAATGGGGGATGGTGTCAAAAGTCTTGGAGAGGTCAAGATAGGCTGTGTGAACCACCTTACCCTCGTCTACGGCTTTGGTGACTGCCTCAAAGAAGTCGACCAGGTTCAGGAGGCATGATCTGCCTTTCATAAATCCGAGCTGGGTGGGGTCCAGAGTTTGAGGTTACCATTGTCTTTGTTTATGAATTCCATAATGATACATTCTATGGCCTTGCAGACCAGGCTCACCAGGCTAATAGGGTGATAGTTTCCAGGATCAGTGGTGGCTCTCCCTTTGTGGAGGGGGATAACTGTTGCTGTGCACTATTCAGTGGGCACAAAGCCTGATGTGAGGCTATGACTGAACATAGTGCTTAGGAGGGGAGCCAGTTCGTTCTGAAGTTCATGTAAAATGCTGCCTGGGATGTTGTCCAGTCCCATGGATGCTGTGTTTATGGCTTTAGAGAGTTCTGCTTTTACCTGTGCAGTTGTGATTACAGGGACACTGCATTCTTCCTGTATAGATATGGGCCCTTTGGGGGCCCATATCTATACAGGTATATGTAAGCATTGTGTAAATATGGCTGCTAAGCAATGAGTAGCCCAGCTAAGTGGATTTGCCCATTGGTAAGCAGTGCTGAACCTGCCCCTTTAAGCACTGCCAACCTTAGCTAAGCAGGTTTGCCCGTAGCTTAGCTTACCTCAGCATATTCAAAACCACCTAATCATGGCAAAGGATGGGGGGAATTGGCCGTATTTAAAACCTGCAAGTGGGAATACAGCTCATAACTGGTTGCAGCTTCCCCCTTTAGGCAGTATAGCAGGTTTTGGCGAGGGCATGTGCTTCCGGGTGTAGCGCTGAAGCATACAGGAGTCCAAGGTCATGGTAGGACTCCTGGTAAATAACCATGATGAGAGACTGCTGCAGAGCCAGTACCAGGGCTCCTAATATAAAGCAGAAGCCTGGGACCATCTTGCCTGTGATCTGACCAGTGCCACTGGTATCCCTCGGACTGGTGAGCAGGCCCGGCACCAATATGCCGACTTGAAGCAGAGGAAGAGGTAGCTCTTGGATGAGTAGGTCCAAGAAGCAATGCAGAGAGGTGATGTCCCAGCAGTGTGTAAGTATTCAAATCAATAACTATTTACCAAAGTCCAGCCTGGGTATGTGATGGATAGGTATGCCTAAATATTTCTCTATTCCCTTTACAGCTGCAGCTGAGCATGCTGTGAATCAGGAAGCCCATGCCAGTAGGTTGCAAAGGCTGAGTCTTAAGGCTGGTGAGTAACAATCCTGGTTGTAGTAGTCATACCAAATAAATATAAAGTAGTAGAAAGTGACCTGGCTATATAAAAACTAAGTATGGGTTGTACAGAATAAACCAGACAATATGACAGTAATAGTCCCATATAGGTGATATTTAAATAAAACTGTAACTGCCTGGCAATAAACTTCTAAATCCTGGACTGGTTGTGTTTACTCTGGTATTCTATGGCATTTAGTGTTGCATTCTCTGAATAGTAAAGTTGTGTTAACCACTGTTACCCACACTGTGCTACATAAAAATATGTCTAGGAATGTATGTATAAGACTGTTTTAAGTACAAGGCCAGATTGTACAGCCAAAAGAGTCTTAGACAGAAAAACACTGAAGGAACAGACAATAGTTTTTAAATAGCTCACTCTGATGAAACACAAACTGTTGTATTTTTAGCACACACAGCCAAGGTTTGAATCCTGGGAATGGTAGTAAGCTGTATGCATAATCATACCTCTCAACTGTACAGATTTTCACAGAATGTCCAGATAATTGGTTCATATTTTTGGCCTGTTCCTCTTTCTCCCTGGCAAATCACTGGGATGATCTCAGAATTGTAGTCACTAAATAATGACACACATTTGAGTTTCAGACTTCTAATCCTTCAGAAAATGTATATTAAAACAAATCATGCTACTCTAGCAATTCTCTAAGTTTATAAGAGCAATATTCAAAATATGTCCCTATTTGTACCCTCATGTTGTCAAGCTTTGTCCAAAGTTTGTGCATTAAGAGATTGAGAGGTATGGGCATAATTTTAACTAGGAATCTCGGGATATGTGTTGAAACAGTCAGGTCTATCAGGTAAGAGAAGTAGAATTTAGCTATAAGACAGTTGAAGTATACACTGTGTACAAACATACCACTGCCCAAACCAAGGGTATGATATTGTAATAATACCTGTAGAGTAATGATTAGAGCAGTGATCATTAAAGTTGTGAGTACTGCAAGTATATACAAGTTATTAATTGACATCTCTTTCTCCCCCCCACCATATGTGCAGCAATAATCTAAACACACAAATCAACGGGTATGTTTACACCAAACCTACTGTTGGGACATATGTCTTATTGTTCAACAAATATTGAAATGTGTTTCTATTAATGTTCCATGTTGAAATATCATCATTGGTGGCCTGTTGCTATCAATGTAACTTGCATGCCGTTGTAATGGCCATTATGGTTCCATATATATGCATTTGTTCTGTTTGCTGTGCAACTGTTCCAAATCTGTTGTTTTGGGTTAATAGAAATATCCATGCATGCTGTTATAACTAATCCTGGATTGTGTTGAATATTACTAACCCACATATCTTCTAAAACTGTAACAATCATAGCATGTTTGGGAAGGCCAGTCCCAGCGGACCCACCTCTCTCACCTCATCTAGCCATGGCACCGGGCCCCAACATATCTGGGACCCACCCTGGTACCTTCTCATCTGCTGGTCCTGCACCACTTTCGGGAGGAACCACCTCAGGGGATGGGCTCGTCCCGCACCCTGAGAGTGGGCATGGACAGGATCCTGTAACCCAAAGCCAGGTCTGGGGTTTGGTGTGTAGTAAGCTCCAAAAGGAGTTTGGAGATCTGCTACACCAGCTTGACGGCTGTGTGGTGCAAGTAGAGGGTCAGCCTGCCCCTCCTGCTCAGCCTCCAGCCCAGCCACCTTCAGGGCCATGAAGGTGCAGTGGTGACCGCCCATGGGTGGGGACCTCAGTCCCACTGTTTCCATTTGGGGGCTCATGGGCTTCTTATTTCCAAACACTCCTCCCCGTCCAAGGTGTTTATCCCCCACGTGTCATATACTGCCCATTTATGCTGTCTTGTCTGTCTTGTCTGTCTTTACCCAACCTACCTCCCCAAATATACCTACTATCCTTCCCCAACATCCCACTCTCACCTTAAAATAAAGGGCAATCTGTTCCCAAAAAAAAATCTCGCCCCATACGTAGCTGTCTATTTCACACACGTGTCCCATGGACACATGTAATCTGGTCTAATTGGCTTCACAACACATTATTGTTGTCCTCACCCCTCTCTCAGGGGGTTGAGTGTCCAAATATACCTTCAAATACAGTATATATGCACAACTGTTGCTGTAGAAGAAATGGACAGCTATGGACCATCCCTACATCCATCCTGCACATTTATTTATTTATTTATTTATTTTATTTTACATTTGTTGACCGGGAAAGTCCGACTGGATACATGTCCATTTTCAGCGGAGGCCCGGGGAGAAAAGCTCCAACATTAACAAGTAGGTATACAATATGTTGATATAATACAATACAATTTGTTCTCCTTAGGTAGTTACACAAAAAAAAAGGAGACATTTTACAATATTTCTACTCATTCCTCCAAGAATAAACAAACAAAAAAATACAAAAAAAACATATAGTATAACAAAATTTTTTCTCCTTCTATATAGACCCTTCTTATAGTAATAACGGGTATTAGAGTAGTATGCAAAGATTAGAGATTTGCATGGAACAGGGGATAAGAGGGAAAACAGATGTGTGAAGAGATAGTGGTTATATAGTTAGACCTGTAAGGAGGAGAAAAAAGAAACTTGATTAGGTGGAGTCAGACTGGGCTTATACATTGGCAGAGCCAGTGTATCTGGAAGTGGTGATGTAGCCTCTTTTTGAAGAGTTTTATGGAGGAAATGATGGTGAGGCTAGGTGGAAGGGAGTTCCATATTTTTCCTATTGCATTGGCAAAGAGAGCATCACCCCCTGAGTTGTTGGATTTTACCGTTTGAGCTAATAGTTTGTTTGAGGAGCGTAAGCTATTGAGATTGTTGTAAGGATTGATTATGCTTTTCAGCGCAGGGGTTTTGTCAGATTGTTTAAGAATTTTAAATGCTACTATGAGCTGGCTTTGCTGGAGAAGGTTAGGGAATTCGATCCAACCCAGGTTTTGTAGGTTGGCACAATGATGGGTTCTATAGGGCATGCCAGTTGCAAATCTAGCAATATGATTATAGCAACATGTAAGTTTGTTTAATTCAGTTATATTAAGATTAGTAAAAATAGGGGAAGCATATAAGAGGGTAGAGAGGAGATGGGAGCGGGCAGTGGCCATTTTTGCTATTGGGGTAAGAAAGGATTTTATTCGATAGAGCGAACCAAGTTTTTTTGTTAATGGTTTTAATTGTTTGATTAATATGGATATCATATTTAAGTTTATTGTCAATGGTAACTCCCAGAAGCTTAGTGTAGGAGTCTGGGGAGATGTTTGTCCCATTTTTGGATTGAATTGTAAAAGGTGTGAGTATGACTTTATGAGTGGGGTAAAAGATTAACAGTTTGGTTTTGTTTGGATTAAGAATAAGTTGACGTCCCAGTAACCAGTTTTCTACTGCTGTAAAGCATGATTGTGTTTTTGATAATAAATTAACTGGGGATGAGTCGGTACAGACTAATGTCGAATCATCAGCATATTGAATACAGGTGGCATCTGGGATGGCTTTGTAGAGGTCATTTATGAAGATAGAAAAGAGGAGAGGTCCCAATATGGAACCTTGCGGTACCCCTATGGTATTCGATAGGAGGTTAGAGAGCCTGTTCTGCCAGAGTACAGCTTGCTGCCTCTCTGAGAGATAGGCTTGAAACCATTCTAGGGTTTTGTGGTCTAAATGGAGATTTTTTAGGGTATTGTGAAGTAGTCGATGGTTCACCATATCAAAGGCCTTTGATAGGTCCAGAAAGAGAGCTGACGATATTTGTTTATTATT